>NW_027555625.1:15990559-16015559 GCF_003287225.1 Phascolarctos cinereus
GCCCTCTTGGAAGAGCTCAAAAAGGCTTCAGGAGGACCTAAGTTCAAATCTGTGCTCATACACATAACACTCACTAAATTGTGTGACTTTGGGAAAGTCACTTAACTCCAATTGCTTCACTAAAAAAAAATCAAGGAAGAGAAGTAGAAGAAAGATTGGGAAAAGAAATGAGAGTTATAAAGGAGAATTATGAAAAAAAAAGAATCAGTTCGGAAAAGGAAGCACAAAATTTGGCAGAAGAAAACAACTCCTTTAAAAATACAATTGGCCAAATCAAAATGCTGAGTAAATGGATCACAGGTTGGCCACCTCTGACTGTGGTGGGAATTGGAGTTCACAGTTTTTAAAACATATTGCACAAGGAAGTCAGCCGATTAGTTTTTTTCCAAATAGGATTTAAAATGAGAAGGCAGTCCAGAAGCTCTTCCAGGCATGGTCTTGACGATTTGGAGAGAGAGAAAGAGAGACCTACTATAGTCACTCCAGGAAAAAATGCAGGAATCCCACTGCATAGGTTAGGAAAAGTAACTACAGAGATGGTTTTGAAAACCTTCGAGTCCTGATACTGCCACCATGATTGCTGAACATGAGACGTGGGTCAAATCTATACCCTGGATCATAAATTCCTGGTGTACAGCACATTGGTCCAGAACAAGATTGTAACATCGTTAGTCGATAATTCATCTTCCCTAAGAGCTCTGGATCTATACTTTTAGCAATGTTGTCAATCTGATGTGGGTCAGCAGTCAGATTATAGACCTCTACAAACACCTCCTGATCATCAAATTCACAATACTGCAAGTTCCATGACTTTGATATGGAGTACAAAAGCTAAGTGAATAAAATTATTACTTAAAAATCTGAATTGGACAAGTGGAAGGTAATGACTGTATGAGTCAGTCAGTCAAACAAAATCAACGGAATGAAAAAAAAATAGTAGAAATTGTAAAATACCAAATTGGGAAAATAACTGACTTGGAAAATAGATCCAGGAGAGAATGAATTAGTGTCTCAATTTATTCACATCTCTCCGATATTTGTTACTTTCCTCTTCTATCATTTTAGCCAATTTGGTAGGTGTAAAATGATATCTCAAGGTTTTGTTAATTTGCATTTCTCTAATCAATAATTGAGAGCATTTTTTCACATGGACTGGAAAATGTTTTGATTTTTTCATTGAAAAACTGCCTGCTCTATCCTTTGACCATTTATTAATTGGGGAATGACTCATATTCTTACAGATTTGACAAAGTTCTTTATATGCATTTAGATATGAGACTTTAATCTGATAAACTGTCGACAATGCCCCTCCCCAAATTTTCTTCTTTCCTTCTAATCTTAGCTATATTTGTTTAATTTGTACAAAAAAAACCCTTTAAGTTAATGTAATCAAAATTATCCATCTGATACCTAAGTTTCATCTCTATCTCTTGTTTATTCATAAATAGTTTGCCTATACATAAATCTGAGTAATACATCCCATTTCTTTCTAATTTACTTGTAAAATCTCTTTATATCAATTTCTTTATATGCCACACCACTTTTAATATAATTTTGCTTGTGTATTTTGTTCAGGGTAAATGATCTATTTTGCGGAACTGAAGAATCAAGAAGTGCCTAAAGCAACAATAGCACCTTTAATTGATACATTTAGGAAAGGTGATCATGCCTAACTAGAAAAACCTCTAGTCAAAGACACATGGAGAAGGAGGCAGGAGTAACAAGAGGGAGATACTAGAAATGCATTGAATCACAGCACCCCTGCCCCAAACTAAGTCAGTAGATATGGCATAAGAAAAAATGAAACAAAACAAAATTTGAATGGAGTCATCTACACACCTTTGGACACACCACAGTGAAGACTCTGCTAAAAGCAGTTTAGAAGTCATGAAATGCCCCAGCTAAGTGACATGGTAGATAGAGTGAAGGGCCTAGAGTCAGGAAGACACCTCTTCCCAAGTACAAATCCAGCCTCAGGCATTTACTAGCTGTGTGGGGGCTAGTCACCTAACACTGTTTGCCTCAATCTCTCATCTGTAAAATGACCTAGAGAAGGAAATGGTGAACCACTACACAACTTTTGCTAAGAAAACCCCCAAATGGGCAGTTAGGTGATGCAGTGGGTAAAGCACTGGCCCTGGATTCAGGAGCTCTTGAGTTCAAATCTGGACTTAGACACATAACACTTACTAGCTGTATGACCCTGGGCAAGTCACTGAACATCATTTCCTAGCAAAAAAACAAAATAAAATAAACAGAGTTATAAAAAGTTGGACACTACTAAAAAAAAAGCCTAAACAATGATGAAAAATTTCAGAATCCAAGATCTTAAAATTCGTTTAAACTTATTTTCACTATTTGTTCAAATGATTGCTTAATCTATAGAGTTTCTGAGTTTAGCCAAACTTTTTGATGTTTTATAAGAATTAAGTTGGAGTTTCAGTCTTCATTCAAAGTTTCTTCCATTCCCATCTTTTGCTGTAGATTTTTAATGGTTTGGTCATAGATATCTTCTACTGTACAGGGCATGACAGGTAAGGTACATACTAAAAATGCAACTTTATTCATGCTGTTTCTGCATACATTCCAAGAGAAGACATGGTATTAAAGAGGGAAGACATGAAAAAGGTATAGATACCCTCTTGTTTCTTATGTCTGAGCAAATTAAGGGACCTAGGCTCAGATGCTACTTATTTTTTTAACGGCCTTAGTCAAATCAAGAACTAAATTTTCTCACTTGCAAAATAAAGGGTTTGCACAAGATTGTCTCAGAGGTCCCTCTTTGCTCAAAAAGACATGATCCTGTCATTGGAAAAATATCAGCAAAATTCAAACGGCAACAAAAAAAAGTAGACAAAATAGCCAAAGTGTTATGGGTTAAAAAGGAAGTGAAGGGAGACAAGCAGGAAATTTCTACAGAGCCTCTAGAATGATGTGCAGGCTGCATCAGGAGGAGATGAAGTTCATGCAAATTTTGCATATGTGTCCTCCCAGGCCTTGGTGGAACATTGATCCAATATCCTTTAAGTTTAATGGGAACAAGTCCTGGGTATATGGTCCTTCCAGGCAGTTTAAGGATGCAGTAGGAAGAAATTGTGCTCTGTGATAGAGAGAGGCATAGTATCTCAGGCAGATACATCTGATCAGCTTTCCTACTCTGACATCACAGGAAGTAAAGTAGCATGCCAAATGGAAGTTTCTTTTCTTCAAATATGTTTGTCTTCCACTTTTCTTTCCTGCCCAGTTCAATGAAAACAGAGTCCTTCCTCAGGGCAGCAAAGAGACTTTTTGAATCTCCTTCTGACCGGTTCTTACTATCTATGGGCTGAGGACTCCAGAAGCAGCTGCCGACACTTCTGATTCAGTGGCTCACACGGCCTGCTTTTGGTTTGCTGGGTCTGAGTACTAGAAACGTTAGCTTTAACCATAAGAGAAGAAGAAGAAACTGAAGGAAGTACAATAGGCAATAAGGAAACAAAACTATCACTCTTTACAGACAATATGATGGTACACTTAAAGAATCCTAGAGAATCAATTAACAAAATACTTGAAATAATTAAAAACTTTAGCAAAGTGCAGGATATAAAATAAACCTATATGTGTCATTGGCATTTCTATATATTATTAACAAAACCCAGCAGCAAGACATAGAAAACTTCCATTTAAAATAATGTTAGACAATATAAAATATTTAGGAGTCTACCTCCCAAGACAAACTCAGGAACTATATGAATACAATCACAAAACACTTTTCCTACAAATAAAGTCAGATCTAAATAAATGGAAAAATATCAATTGCTCACAAGTAGGTTGAGCTAATATAATTAAAATGACACTTCTTCCTAAATTAATTTACTTTTTCAGTCCTATAGCAAAGTACCCCCCAAAAATTTATTGAGCTAGGAAAACAATAAAATTAACCTGGGGAGAAAAGGTCAAGAACATCAAGGAAATTAATTTTAAAAAATGCAAAGGAAGGTGGCCTACCCATACCAGATCTAAAATTATGCTACAAAATGGCAATCATCAAAATTATTTAGTACTAGCTAATAAATACAATGGTGCCTCAATTAAATAGATTAGCTACATAAGACAGAGTATTCAATGACTACAGCAATCTAGTCTTTGACAAAACCAAAGACTCCAGCTTTTGGGATAAGAACTCACTATTTGACAAAGATTGCTGGGAAAAGTGGAAAATAGCATGGCAGAAACTAGGCAGAGACCAACATCTTACACTGTATACCAAGATAAGGTCAAAATGGGTACATAATTTAGACATAAAGGGTGATAACCATAAGCAAATTAGGAGAGCAAGGAATAGTTACATGTTAGATCATCAGCATTTAATTTTTTTATTCTAATTAGGTTGTCATTGTATACATGTTTTTCTCCTAGGTTCTCCTTATTTCACTCTGCATCAGCTCATAGACCCCTTCCCAGTTTCCCCTGCAACTATCAATTTAGTTGGCTTGTCAACTGATAAAACTTTTCTTTCTGATATTGTGATAATACAATTCTATTGCATTCATATATCAATATTTTAGACTCCCCAAAGCTTGGGAACCCTCTTTGTTTCCTTTGTTTCTACCATGAAAAGAGCTGCTATACACATTTATTAATTTATTAACCTATTAATTCCTTCATCTTTTTGTTTATTTAAATGTTTGGTTATTTGTTTGTTTAGCAAAAACAGGACTTTTTTTCTTTGATCTCTTTGTTGTGTAAGCCTAGTAGTGATATTATTAGGTCAAAGACTGCACATTTTAGTAAATTTGGAGGCATAGTTACAAATTACTTTGCTGAATGTCTATACTAATTGCGAGCTCCATCAAGAGTGTACTTCGGATTATTTCCCATACAACACTTCAAACATTTGTCATTTTCCTGTTTTGTCATCTGTTGAAATTTAATGCATAAAATATGAAGCTCAGAATTACTTTAGTATGATTTCTCTAATTAGAAGTTATTTCTAACAATGGTCTTCCTCCTCCCACCCAGATGGTTTTATATATACTCTTAGAAAGCTTCCAGTCTTTATACCTTTGCTATTTTTCTATTGAGGAATGGTTCTTATTTTTATAAATTTGAATCACTTTATGTGTATATTGATGTCACACCAACATTCTTGGGGTACACCCTGAACTCATCATATGTGTGTATACATGTCTCTCTCTGTCTATCTGTTTTTCCAGTTACCTGTTTCATTTCTAATTTTAACTGCATTGATTTTGATTGTGCAAACTTTTTTTTAATTTTAGATAATCAGTACTTCCATTTTTTTTTATCTTTTCTGTTACTTGTTTTGTCACAAACCCTTCCCTTTAGAAACTTTCATGGTTTTAAAAGCCGATTAATTACTTTATTGCTCCTCTAATAAATTGAAGTTTGCTAATGGGATTTTCCAGATATAAATAATTTCAGGATAAGAATGAGGAGGCAGATTGAAGGAGACAACATGGTTAGGATCTAGTCAGCCTGTCCTGAGAAAGACCAGGAGTCTTAGAGGAGAGTCATCAGAGTAGGATTCTCTAGTCAAAAGAAATGTAATTCCAAAATCACGTCTCTTTTGACTTGTAAAAACGAAAGGAACATTTAATGAAGAATCAAGAGCTGATACCTCTGAGACAGCCAGATGACACAGTGAATAGGAAGCTGGGCCTGGAGTAGGGAAGATCTAAGTTCAAATATTCCCTCTCACATTAGCTATGTGACCTTGGACCGACCACTTAAACTCTACCTCTGTTTCCTCACTTGTAAAATGTGGAGCATAATAATGTCACCTCCTTCTTTAGGTTGTTGTGGGGATCAAATGAAATAATATTTATAAAGTGCCTAACAGTACCTGGAACATAGTAGGCACTAAATACGTGCTTATTTATTTCCTTCCTTTAAACTTTCTTACACATGTGCAGCAGCTTTTTTCTTTCCTTCTTTTTCTCATGGCACCTGATCATAGATGATGAGTTACAATGGGCCTCGGTATCCCTCTCGTCCAACCCATACTTCAAAGTAATGTACACTGCACCGTATACGACTATAACAATCGATCGTGCAGTTTACTTGAAGAACACCAAGAGGGAAGAAGGAGAGTAACTTTTATTTATTTCTCTGTGTATTTGCATATCTATTTATTTATTTGTTTGTTTGTTTGTTTGTTTTATTTTTTAAAAAGGATCCTGTTCTTTTTGGAAAATTTTTAGTTGTTGGTGATGTGTTTTGTTTGTTTGGTTTCTTGACTTCAAGTTTCAACTGACCTGCTTGCAACTTCCACTTCTTAGTTTCTAAGTCTCCCCTCTGGAGCCAAGAAGAACCAGGTATTCCTTCCTCCATACGGTGGTTATTCAAATACTTAATGACAGATATGAACCCCACTCTCCCTCCCCCCACCCCAGGATTCTCTTCAGTATAAACATCCCTCTGTCTTTCAAAGTGTTGTCATTTCTTATGAATGCTAGACTCTTCACCATCCTTGCTGCCCTCCTTTTCAAGCTCTGAGACCTCTCAGTGTCCTTGAAGTGAGATTCCCCAAACTGAAGACAATGTTCCAGGTAACATCCAGGAGAGCATAATTCCATGAGATTCTCATTTCCCTATTCATTGAGGGATTAGATTTAAAAATATGCACTTATCATTTGATAGTCACTCTCTAAGCACTGGAGAAACACGTATAAGTGAGTACAGCAGTCCTTGGCCTCAAAGGAGCTTCCATTTCATGGGTGTATACAAGACAAAAAGGGGACCTGAAAAAGGAGGGTAACAAGTGGTGACATGATATGAGGGTGGCCAGCAGTTGTGGGGTGAGTCCTGGCTCTGGACAAGATGGAATGAAAGCTCAACTCTCAGAACCTGACATCATATAGGCAGAGTCTATGTGAGCAGGTGGAGATGGGATGATGATGGCCAGAGAAGAGGCAGCATACTGTGGAGATAACTAGAAAGAAGTGGGGATGCTACAATGAGACAGACCTTGCACCCAAGAAGCTATCAGTCTAATTTTAGGAATTGACCCATATAGAGAGGCACAGCTACGCTTGTGGCAAGGCTTGTGAGTAGCTGGAACACAAATGTGCCTGGCCCATAGGATGGAGAGCCTCGAGGAAACATCACAGCATTGGAAGGGGTAATTGGCCAAAGACCTGAAAGAGAAGGATTTCCTGAGATCCCTCACGCATGGTAAGAGTTCAGTGTCTGGGAAAAAGGAGGAAAAAATGGAAGAGGACATTGGCAGGAAGGCTGATGGTAGAATCTGTGTGGCCTTCAGTGGGGGACAGGGAGAGAAGACCCACTTTTTATCAACTCATGACTCCATGACCTCTCAGACCATGGTGGGGGTGGTTGTTATACTTTATTGTGATTGCATTTTATCCTACTATTGGCATATCCTCTTCATTAGGGCTGTCAAACCCCAAGAGTTTGGTTTAAGAAAGAAAAAGGAATTAGGTTGTGTTTTATTCAAGTAGGCAAGCATGCACAGGAGGCTGCAGTGTTGGAACTGGGCCCATTTTGGGGTTGGGGTACACAGCTTATATACATTTCCAACAAATACTGAGATCACTCTTTTATTGCCTCATCTTAACAGAGGAAATACTCTTTCTATCAAAACCCCCACCCCAATCTTGGCTGTCTGGACAAAAGGAAAATCTTTCTCTACTAGAGCTTGGGTAGAACAATGGGTTTCCCCTATTTTAGATTAAATTCCTTTCAGCTTGGATGACAGTCCTGTAATCTCATTATCAGAAATGTCCTTCTGAAGAAAAACTGAACTTTGGAAGAAGGGCTGGGGAAAGCTCTCAATGTCCAAGACATTGGTTATTAATAATCATTTTTCACAGGACAGAACCATTGTTTTGTTTTGTTTTCATTTTATATTCCTAGGTGAGAATAAGAGTGACTTGGGGTGGGGGTTATGATACAGAGTGTGCAAGATAAGTTTAGGTGGGGAGAGACAAAGACCTCAAGATTTTGCTTAAAAGCAAATATTAAACAAACACAAAACCTTCCTGGGAGAGACCTTCCCTAGAGTCAGATGAGTGGCACCATGGATAAAATGCTGCACCTGCAATCAGGAAGATCTGGGTGCAAATTTGGTCTCAGATACTTCCTATCTGTATGTCCCTGAAGAAGTCACTTAATTTTTCTCTGCTTCAGTTTTCTCACCTGTAAAATGAGGAAAACAATATTACCTACGTCCCAGAGTTGTCATAAGGATCAAATAAGATAATATTGGTAATGCACTTAGGATAATGCCTGGTATGTATATAAGTTTCTTAAGAAATGCTTGTTTTCTTTTGTCCTTCTTACTATCACTCAGGACTATGGTTTTGCTATTGCTAAACATGCCATTACTCCTTTACAGGTTGGTGTCAGAAGTAGGGAGCAGCCGGGATTATTCTCAACAGCCACTTGTGATATGACACATCCTTTGTTCTTGCCTGAATCGTCAGTCACTCAGTCAGTCAACAAGCATTCCTTAAACATTTACTATGTGCCAGATACTGTGCTAAGCCCTGGGGTTACAAAAACAAAAAACAAAAAAACCAACAAAAAACCAGAAAGGACAACGACACACATCCCTATCTTCAAGGGTCTAATCTTTAGTGGGGGAAACAGTAGGCAAATAAAAGTAACAGAATGTATAAAATGTATAGAATACAACATGAGCACTCTGACCTCAGAAGGTCTGGATTCCACTTTTCAATTCTACTGAACATGTATTCCAATGAAATATGGGAAAAGCTTTGCTCTGCCCTCGAGAAGCATGGCTGTGCGTGAGGCAATCTGTGTTCCTCAGGATGATTCTGAGAAACAAGCAGGTTGCCATTAGCCATTCCTGATGTGACTCCGCTTTTCAGGCTGCCATTGATTATTAAGTCAACATGATAATTAATTTTGTTTGATGCATCTGAGATATCATTTGGAGACAATGAGCAGGCAGATGCCTGCTGATCAATGCTGGAGTCTGTTATTATTTTTCCTCCCACTGCAGGAGGCTTGAATTGGTTCCTCCATCGTGCGCACAAGATGTGCTGTATTATCTCTATGTCCTTTGGCTTCCCCCTCAATATTTACATTCATTAAGCAGGATTGATGCCTTTCTGCCATGGTTGTTTGATTCCTTGAGCCTTCCCTTCATTCTGCCTTGGAAGGTTTTCAATTATTTCCTACTTTGATGAATGTGGTCTCTCTGTCGACAGCTCAACATCTTTTTTTTTTTTTTGCATATTAAAAGGGCTCACAGAAATAACTCTCTAACCCTTCATTGCTTCCATCTACACCAATTGGCAGCCTGGAACTTTTAATGCTCAGGTTAAATTCTACCTCTTCCATGAAGCCTTCCTCATTCTCCCACATCGCCCCCCCAAAAAAAAATAGAAAAACAGTAAAGAACCAAACAGAACAGAAACCACTCAGTGTGTCATTACCTACTATGATGTTCAAACTTGTTTTTCAAGTGATCAAGGACTGCTACAATGTAGCAATAGCCACCTTTTTAATTTTTTTCTCTATTATTCCTATCTATACCATCAACTCCAACATTCTAGAATATACCCTTTGCTTTTTTTTTTCTTCTCTGTGTTTTTGTAGTCTGTGTCAAGAATGCAATCCCTTCCCTCCCTAGCTTTTGAATTCATAGTATCTTTGTGAAACAACAGACTGACATGATCCAAGGGTGACTGCCATATCCTCTTTCACTTCAGAGCCTTGAGTCTGGACTTGGGGGAAGACTTGGCTCAGTCTTGGTGAAGGACAAGGGGAGGATAGTTTTTAAAAAAAGCAGTCAGGCTCTTATTATTTCCTGGACATGTGCTTGGAGTACCAGGGAAATTTACTTACAAATTAGGTATGATCCAAGTTTGTGGTTTCCCCAAAAGGGACCAAAATAGTACTCAATGTGTAATGTAGATTACAGAGAAATAAAAGCAATATTGACTAAGGCATGAGGCATGATGCAGAAACCTAGAAATTCTATCATATTTCCCCTAGAAATTGATCATGAAAATATTAAAATATATAAACCATAAAGCAGGAGTTTTTAACCTGGAGTCCATGAATACACTTTAAAAAAATGTTTTTTATGAATGTATTTGAATATAATTGGTTTCATTTGTAGTCCTATGCATTTTATTTGATGTAATTAAAAATATTATTTTCAGAGGAGTCCATAGATATCAGTAAAGAGCTAATGGAATCCATGACACAAAAAATGGTTAAGAACCCTAGATGTAGTGAGACTGTAGGATATGCATGTCCCCTTCTCTTCAGTTCTGTATTTTGTGAGCAGTTCCCTACATGTCTCTCTCTTTTGTCCTTCTGGGACACAATTTGAAAATATCCTCCTGTGAGCATTTATATTCTCTAACAGGAAGGGCACAGTTGCAGTGAAATCTTCCTGCTGCAACTCAGCTCCACTGAGAGACCCCAAAATTTATGAAAACTTGAACTCACTAAATTGTCTATATGGCTTAAAATGGAAATTTCACTATCATTGTTCAGTCATCTATCATTAGGACCAAAAAAAAAAAAACAAACATAAAATAGAATACACAGTCCAGGGGCCAGGGATAAGGTTCAGACTTGTCTATGAAAATGTGTTCCTGTAGCCATATGAAAGCCACTACCACAGGTGTCAAGTGTGGCTGCCTCATAGAAACCACATCCATGGAGTATCTGGACACAGTCTAAAAAGGAAGAGGAAGATCAAAGACAGAACCACTCCTTTTAAGGTCTAAAGAGTAGCTTGTTTCTGCCTTATTGGCCAACTCATTTTCATGAAGTGTCATTGTCGTTCTCCTATCATGTTTGTTGCAGTTTAGCAAAGTTCTCTAATGCATCCTTGGAAGTGGAGATAGCAGTATGGCTCAGCAACCCTCATAGTCCATCATAGTATTTTCCAGCCAGAAAAGATTAGGTAGGGAAGGGAATAAAGAAAACCATAGATCTTGAGAGGCAAGGGACCTCAGAGGCCAAATTATCCAATCACTTCATTTTGTAGATCAGTGACTTGAGACAGGTCATTGGAGTGATATCCAATGTCACTTAGTTAATAAGCACTCAGAAGTAAGATTTCAAACCAGGGCTTGTGATTCCAGAGTCAGTGCTGTGAGAAAACGAGTTGAGAAAATTGAGGCTCAGAAAGTTCTAAGTTTGCATCTAAGTTTGCATGGATAATAAATGGAAAAGCCAGAAATGCAGCACCTGGCACTAACCATTATGATGCTGTGTCTCCTTTAAGCATCATTTATTTTGGTAATTGTCAGTGTACACTGGGGAGAGACAGAGACAGAAAGAGACACAGAGAGTCAGAGAGAGAGACAAAAACAGAAACACAGAGAGAGACATAGAGACTGAGACACAGAAACAGAGAGACACACAGAGATAAAGACAGAGAAAAAGAAACAGAGAAAAGAGAGGGCCAGGGGGAAAATGGAACCAATCTAGGAAGATTTATTAAGTCCTTATTGATATGCCAGACACTGTGCTAAGCACTGAGAATACAAAACCTAAAATGACACAGTCTCTAATAATGGATATATAAGTATACAGTTTCAAAGCAGAGCTGAATTTTGAAAGATAACTGGAAATCAAAGAAATGGAAAGAGTGCAATCCAGGCTTGGTGGACAGACAGTCCAAAGGCATGGATGTTGGAAATGAGGAGTTCTATGTAAACAGCAGTAAATAAGATAATTTATCTGGATCAAGGAGCAAAAGAAAGGACAGTGTATGAAGACTGGAAAAGTTGGAAATGATCAGGTTGTAAAGGGCTTTAAATGCCAGAGTATTTTATAAGTGATTCTGGAATTAATAGGAATCTACTTGAGTCTGTTGAGTAGCGGGTGTGACGTGGTCAGACTTGTACTTTAGGACTATCACTTTGGCTGCTAAGTGGATGATAGGTTTGAAGGGGGAGATAATTGGGAAAGGGGCACAAAGGGAGGTAATTAAGGTTTACACCTTAAGTTAAAGGTTGTGACTGTGTGAGTGAAGAGATATTGCAAAGGTAGAAATGACAATATTTAAGAAGAGATTTGAGATATGGGGTAAGCGTGAGTGAGGAAATGAGAGTGATACTGAGAATGTGTGCCTGGGTGATTGAGAAGATGATGATACAATCTACATAAATACAAAAAAAAAAAAAGACCATGAAAAAATAGAGGGTTTGGGAGGAAAGATAAATTTGGATTAGGGCCTATTTAGTTTGTGGTAACTAAAGGATATTAACTTCAAAATGTCCTATATTAAATTTGCAATATGGAGCTAGAGCTCAGCAGACAGGCTTGGATTGTATCCAGATATTAAGTTATTTGCATAAAAATGATAATTGAGCCCATAGATGTAATGAAAGCTCTAAGTATAAGAACAGAGGACCTAGGAGAATCATGGGAGGCATAACCACAGTTAGAGACAATGAGATAGATGATGGACAAAGAAAAAGACTTGAGTAAGAGTAGTCACCAATTTCAGAAGAGAACCAGAAGACATGTCACAGAAATGCAGAAGGGGGAGAATATCTGGGCTCAGAGGATGCACAATAATATCAAATACTTCAGAGAGGCCAAGAAGCTTTCGGAATGCAAAAGTTCATGATATTTTGAAGTGAAGAGATCACTATTATCTATGGAGAGGATAATTTCAATTGGGATTAAATTCAGAGGGTAGATTGCTTAAGGATTACAGGAAAATGAAGGAATAGAGAAAAATACAGGAATGAAGAGAATGATGGAAGGGATGAAATAAGGAAGAAGGAAGGGAGGGAGGAGGGAAAAAAGGAGTGAGGAAAGGAAGGAAAGAAAGAACAAAGGAGGAAGAAAGGAGAAATGGAAGGGTGGAAAGGAAGGAAGAAAGGGCAGGAAAGGAAGGAAGAAGACAAGGCAAGAAGAAAGGAAGGAAAGAAGAAAGGAAGGAAGCAAGCAACCAAGCAAATAAGAAAAACAAAATCTAAGAAATGTATAGAGAGAAAAGGTAAGGAAGAATGGTAATGGGGAACCTTTTGGGAAATGTATAATTTACATTAAATGGAAGCCTGTGACACTTGACAACTAACGAAAGCCCTGACTACTGAGTGGGTTTTCAGCTCTTATGCCCTTCCTGTTTTATGTCAAATAGATTTTAATAATAGCCTTTATCTCACTGCAGCATAACCCTAACCTCACCAAAGCAGAAGCACGCTTGAAAAGATGAGGTGTCTTCAATTAGACATCAACTTCCTGGTGTTCAACATCTCACTCCTCCAAACTTTTGAAATCTCTCCAATATCCCATTTGGCTTATTATTTTTTTCCTTGAGATACCCAAAAGAGACTGTCTGTCTATTCCTTGGCAAACTGTGCAAGTTTTATAAATGTTAAATAGCAGGAATCACAATAATGATGGCATTGGACAAGATCATTTCCAGTAGGTAAAGTCACCAAAGGTTCTTGACTCATCTAAGGATGGAGGGCTTCATTTTTTGGCTGTCACAGTTGTATTAGAGTCCTACTGAAATATCACAGCAAAAGCACTGAATGAATTAAAATAAATCCTCCATGTTGAGCTAATTGAGAAGAGTTTTAAAGCAAGCATGCATACAAACACTTGTCTGTGTTATTGAAGACCTTGGGAAAATTGCTGGAGCGTACCGAGTAATATACTTGTGTGTCACACTTGTGAAGTTTAGGCCAGAGAACAGAACATGTAAAGGGTCAATGCCAGCAATGCAAAAATCTCTCTCTATATATATATTACACACACACACACACACACACACACACACACACACACACACACATATTTAAAGGGTTTTTATGAGGAAAACCTATTTTGTTTGGCCCCAAAGGAACTTAAAAGAAATTATTATTTTCCCATTATATTAATAATCACTTGTTAAATTAGTATCCAGGCTTTTTTCCTTGTTTTTTCATTAAGGCCCAGCTTCTGTAGAAGGTCAGACTCTGAAGGACATGACTTGATTAACATTACCTCCAAACCACAGGGTACATGCTCTTCAATCTTGGCCAGTACTCCACCCAACTAGGTTGATCTTATCCCTTTAGAGTGTAAATAGAAACCAGTATAGATTAGTTCTTACCCTGAGGGAAAGAGACCATGTCCTTGTACTCCTCCATTAGAGTTTAGGGTGGCCAAGCTCATGAAGGAAAAAAACAAAACAGAGTGGTCTAGATGGAGGCAGATTCCCTTTTCCAGATTGCTGGAGGTGGCTGAATGTTATGATCAACTACATTCTTGGCAGGAGGAGCTGAAGACTTCTACTCCACCTCCTCATTAAATTTTCACCACTCAGGGTTAACTTTCATTTGTCAGGTGCATTCCCTTTTGTAAATATACACAGTTTAGGCTTTCAGACTCTCCATTGTTTGGTTATGAAGAGAAACCACTCATCATCAATTTATTGATTGACTAATTAATGAATTGATTATTAATTCCCCAGAAACTTTATTTCTTGAAGTTGCAGTTTGGGGGTGCTAGGAACCTCAGAATGTAAGGGTATAAGGGTATCGGGCATCAGTCTGCCTTGAAAGAATTTGACAATTCAAGCTTTCTTTCAGTACAAGTAGCAAGTTTATTGTAACATCAATAGAAGCAGCCAGACTTCTAATAGGTCAGTGCTATTTCTAACGCCAATTCAAGAGGGCAAGATTTTAAGACACTGAGCAATTTAATGGGGGCCAGATTGCTCTTTTATACAGAAAGTCTTTGGGAAGATCAGGAAGAGATTAAGGAGTGGCAAGTAGCCTGGGGTGGGACAGGTGTAGGCAATGAGGGCCACAATAAAGGAGCAGTTTAAAAGGATTATTGACTAGGATGAGCTGGATGACTCAGAGGAATGCTAGTGATCTGGGTTCAGGGGATGGATTCCTGAAATTTGTGGGAATGTTCAGGGCCTTTTAGGGGTTCAGATCCCATCCTCATTAGTTTGACCCTTGAAACTCTGTTCCCTTGCATTTAGTGAAGAAGCATGGGAGAGAGGAATGGCTCATGGAGTACAGAGAATATGAGTTCAGAAAATACTTGAGATGTTCGCTAGTTGTATGACCATATCACAACCACTCTTTCCTCATCAGGAAAATGATGTTAATGATAATAGGACCTACTCAAAGGATTGTGGTCAAGACCAAATGAGATGAAGTGTGTGAATCATTTTGAAAACCATAAAGCACAATATAAATTCTAGCTCTTAGTTTTATCTTCTAAGATTCCTGCTGAGCTGATATCCAGGTGTAGGTAATGCCTATTGTTTTCCTTCCCTCTTGTTCTTAAGCAGCTGAGCTCTGCTAGAGAAAATCATGAAACTCTGATGAATGAATCCACCCTAAAGATATGTTATCTATATTCAAGTGGCCCCTGGATGTTACACAGCACCCACTCACTCCACCATCCCTTGCCCTTGTGATCTAATTCCTCTTCCAACTACTCATTGCAGCAGCTGCTTCCAAGTGTCATAGATGACATCTCCATGGTTAATCAATAGGACTGAAGAAAGGGAACTGGGCAATAGTCTAATGCTTCCCCCTCCCCTCATTTTGCAAATGGGGAAGCCTAATTGCAGCTAGGTAAAATTATTTCTCCAAGGTCACACAGATAGTGCCAAAGGTGAGATTTGAACCCAGGTCTCTTGACTGCAAAGTCATTGCTCTTTCCACTGCCCAACCTACCATCAATCAAATCTGTTTACGCTGATCACTGAGTCATCTTTTCAGCGCAGTTTCCTGTCATGATACATCTCTAGATAAAAATCTTGTTTGTTAAATATTAAACAAGTAGGTGAATGAAATATGCTGAGTATCCTCAAATGAGATATTAGAGGCAAAAGTGAAACCTCAGAGAAGTAGAGCAACTACATAGACAATGGCATGGATGTGATGTTAACATGATCACGAATAGATAGATTTAGAAATTCCAACCATCTGGTGGCCAAGACATGTACCAATCTTCTAATTTCTATCTTCACTTATCTCCAGGAATGTCTCCAGCAGTGTCCCCCTTGTACCTTCACCTCCAGCTCAGCTCCAGGGCTCTCAGGTCCTTATCTCAGTCTGCTAATTATTTCTATGAGCCTGACCTCCTGGCCCTCACAAAACACATCATAATCATCTGCCAGAAATTGGGCCCTCAAGAGTTCTGGGAGAGGCCTGCCTGAGACCTATCTCTAGGTAGTTTATATTTGACATGAGAACAAAATCAGAAATGTGTAGGTCATGCAACAACTAATCATATATTTACTTAATCATAGAACTAAATAAATAATTATTCATAGCAAGAGAAAGTTATTCAACAAGTATCTGCCCTGATAACTCTAGGAGTTCATTCAGCTTAGCTCTCCATTGTTTTCCAGCAGCCAAGAATCAGAGAAGGGAGAGCATCAGAGATCTTCATGGTGCTTTGTGTTCAGGTGACAAGGAAATGATGACAACAGCTGAGCCTTTATTCCCCTGAGCCAAATGGGACTCATAGATGATTTCATTAATCTTTAAGGGAAAACAAAGAAACAAAAAAAATAGCCTATCTTGCATGAGGGCAGAAGGAATTTTCCATTCTACGTCGAGAGGAACTGGAAGATTTAATTTACAGACCTCCCCACAAGAGAACACTCTTCAATTCCTGATGCACATGTCAATAGTTACCAAACTCTGACCTCACTATGTTGGCCCTATCACAGTGATTATAGAAATATAGCTAGTAATTAAAAAAATAAAGTTCTAGTTCTCATTCCCAGCTTTCTTACTCTTCTTATCCTAAAATTCACCCCTTAAGATCCCACTCCAAATCTACTTGCCACTTCCACTGTGACCCCTAAGACATCTGCTCAATAATTATTATACATTATTACAAAACTTTTAAAAATTTTTCTCCTTTCACTTTATGGCTTTCATTGAAATCTGGATTCCCTAATGGCAATGCTTCCCAATTATTTTGCAATACCAGCTATGTTTTACTTCTTACTCCTGGACTCACTGCTTTCATTGCAAAAATTAGAATGTTCATTGCTATACACTGATACTTCTACATGCTTCCTTTCCATCCTCATTGATCAACCTCTTACTTTCAGATTTGCAAATCCATATTTATCACCCAGTCTAGATTCTAATGTCCATTATATATCACACCTAAAGTACTCTCTATAATTTCTTACCAAATATATTATTTGGCTCACAACCTTTCCTTCCCAACATATGACCTCACAATAGGAGACTTCAACATACATTAGGATGCTTCCTTAAATATTCTAACTTCTCAGTAGCTCAATCTACTCAATACTCATGAGCCACTCCTCCACTTTATCCCAGTTACACATGAGGATTGTCATTCCCTTGATCTTACATGCCTAGAAGTCTTCCACTTCCATTTTTATAACCTGAAATTTCTTTATAACTTCATAATTTTCATGGTTACATATTTAATTATGCCTCCTTCCCTCTCTTATCCCCTTAACGAACTAGATCAACTGTACACTGCCCTCAACTCTAGTACCTCTTTCCCCTTTGCCCAATCACTACTATCAAACCTTGCCAAAGACCGGCACTGTATTACTCTCCTCATTTTCATCCTTTACTACTATTCCTGTGCTTTTGAAAACTCCTGGAGGAAATAATGCATCCCTGTTTATTAGATCCATTACAATTTTTTGTTATCTAATGTTAACTTGGCCCTCACTACACAAAAGTTAGCATTCTCCTGTTTCCTAATTGATTAACTATTTCACTTGGTCTAGTATCTAGATATTCTTATTCTTCCTCAAGTCTTCTATGGTGTCCCCTCTCTCTGCTCTCTATGCTGAGGACCTTTCCTATCACTTTCCTATTCTATTTGTCTTTCTCCTTTCCTTCTCATTTTATTTGACTTACTTATCTTTTTCAACCATATCTTCCTTCAATCTGTACCAGAGGTGGCCCTTCTCCTTTCCAGAAAGCTTTTTTTTTTTTGTCTAGGCAATGGGGTTAAGTGACTTGAGATGGGTCACACAGCTAGTAAATGTTATATGTCTGAGGTCAGATTTGAACTCAGGTCCTCCTGATTTCAAACCAGTGCTCTATTCACTGCACCATCTTTTCAATGACCAATTCCTTTACATGCTTCTTTGTTCTCATTCCCTCACCTCTATTCCAGCATATTAGCCACGTTATAATCTTATCTTCCTATCTACTGGCTCTTTTCCTGATGCCTACAAATAGACACATATCTCCCCATTTCTTAAAAAAAAAAAGCTCATTTCATAATATCTTCACTTTTATCCTATACCAATCTTTCACTTCTAACCTCCTAAAGAAAGCAGTTTAAACTTAATAGTTTCACTACCTCTCCTCCACCTTTCTACTTAGCCCTCCACAATCTGGCTTTTAACATATCATTCAACTTCCACTGCTTTCTGAAAAGTTACCAGTGATTTCTTAATTGTCAAATCAAATGGTCTTTAGTCATTTTTAAACTTTTACCTCTCTGCAAAAATGGACATTGCCAATAATTTTTTAATTTGGAATTCTCCCCTAGGTTTTTTGTACATTTGACTATCTATGTCCTTTCACTTGCTCTCTATCCACATATTCCTTCTTCTGATATATCTTCATCCATGTCATCTGAACTAACTGTGACTATCTCACAACACTCTGCCATATACCTTTTCCCGTTGCATCTAAATAATTTAGCTTGGTCATATGATCATTTCCTTTGGATTAGATTATACTTTCTATTAAGGAAACATTTATTAAGCACCTACTATGTGACATTGTTTTAAGTGCTAAGAAAACAAGGAAAGGCAAAAATTGTCCCTAAAGAAGCTAATTATCTAATTGAGAGACATTATGTGAGGCATTTCTCAGATTTGTGTGCCTAGTCTTTGTCTCTCTCCTGAGATCCAGTTTAATAATGCCAACTAAATTTCAGGTATATCAAATGAGATGTCTTGTAAGCATCTCATACTCAGTATGGCCAAAACAGAACTCATTATCTTTAATGCCAAACTATAACCTCTTTTCTATTTTGCTATTATTATCAAGTAGGGGATCATAATCTGCCTAGTGACTCATGCTCAAAACCTCAGTGTCGTCTACCACTCTTCATTATCACTCACCTTTCCACCCAATATTCAATCTGTTGATCAGATTTCAATCCTCACATCTCACTTGGATGTTTATACAGTTTCATTTATATGTATTTGTACATATATACATACATACACATACATACATACACACACACATACATACATACACACATACATACATACATACATACATACATACATACATACATACATACATACATACATACATACTTTGCTGTCCTCTTGGTTTTCTGTGATCCAGCCATACTGGCCTACCTTCTTTGATTTGCCCCCAATATTCCATTTTTCACCTCTGTGCCTTTTCAGTAGCTACTATATATGCCTGAAATACTTTCCCCTTTCTCTTCTGCCTCAATTCCCTGGTGTTCATAAAGAGAACTCAAATTTTATCTACTACTATAGGCTTTTCCCTTTCTTCAAGTGACTGGTGACTTTCCTGATGTGATTACTGTACATTTAATTTTTATATGAAATTTCTATGCTGTTTGTTTGTCTCCTCCAGAAACATAAATTTTTTAATTAGAAGGTACCTTAGATATCATCTTGCTAAAATCATTTTACAAATGAGATATTGGAAGGTACTTTAGAGATCATTTATTTCAACCTCTTCAGTTTGGGGATAGGGGTGGATTGCAATTGTCATATTTTTGTTGTTTAAACATTGCCTTCATTTCCACAAATATTCCCTTTCTTCCTGTCTTTGGCCTCCTGAGGATATGGGCCCACGAGTAGGATCTCTGGGACAAAGGACATGGATATTTTATTCACTAAGTCACAACTCTACCAAGAATGTATTAGTCTGCCTGTCTTTCCATAGCCCCTCCAGCAATGACTAGTTCCATTAGTAGTCATCTTTACCAGTTTTCTGGGTATTAGCTATTGTTTTGATCTTTATTTTATTATTAGTGACTGTATTTGATCTTTCACATAGTTATTATTGGCTTACAATTTTAGAGAATTTTGGAGAATTTATTAGATGTCTTAAAAGTCTCAGTGCAGTTTAAACTACTGAAGTCTGTTTATTGCAGCCATGAACTATTGATCATTGAAGAACTCTTAGGGAATTGTGAGAATTGAGTGAACCTCAATGACTCCACCTTGTGATTCAATTCTGCAGCTAGCTTAGTTCCCTTTCTATTCAATTATGGATCTAGTCCAATTTCTATCTTGTAAGAAAATCATTCATTTATGCAAATTGTGAGAAAATGATATTACATTGTTTGAACCTAGTCTTACATGGCTGGGAATCTGGACCACTCTGCCTGTTGATTAGAGATCTTTAACAAGGACCTTGATTATGTCTACCAGAAAATCTGTCAAATTTGAAAATTGATGCAAGGGATTTTATCACAATTATACATCTCATGCAACCGAGATGTCTTACTGAAAACTGGCCCCATACTTGGCAATTAGTTACCGTTTCCATGTTCTTTTGATTGAATGCAGACACTTGGAGGGAATGGGACATCTTTGTTTTGCAATTTCAGAGAATTCTACCTATTTGCTGTCCCTCTTCCAACTCTGAAAACCCTAATCTTGCCTCCTGTTAGAAATCATATTACTGAACCTAGTATCCTGATGTTTTTATTGTTTTCTGAATGTATATAAATCTGTCTACCACTGTATTAAGGGTCCAGTGCTAAGCTGGGGAGGCCTGGTCCCAAGCTGTTATGTAATTGTCATGCACTGCTTAACAAATTTATATGCTTGGAAACTTGAACCTTTGTTTCCTCAATTATTTTAGATTGTACCCATCACAATTCTAAGCCTCATATGTTTATGTTAACTGATTGTATATCTTGGACATCTCACACAGGTCAGGATTTTGATACTTATACACACACACACACACACACACACACACACATACATATATATATATATGTATGTGTGTGTGTGTTTCCCCAATTGACACATTTCCTTCCTATCATAACCAATTTTGTATGTTTAACATAATTTTAAATTAATTTAATTTATGTTTAATTCTTTGTGATTTTTTTCTTTTTTTTTGAGCTAATAAATCATTTTATTAAATTAACTACAGATTACATATGAAGGAAGATACTTTCTGCATCCAAAGAAAGAACTGATAAATAGAAGTATAGATAGAATGATTTTGTTCATGTTTGTTTGTGTGTGTGTCTGTGTGTGTGTGTGAGTGTGTAATGGTAGCCATCTGTGGGGTGTAGAAGGGAGAGAAAAACAGGAAAAAAATTAACACGACCACTTTATTATAGATTTAAAAAGAATAGCAAATTGTACATAAGTAATTTGCAGTTTCATGTGCAATCATCATTGTTTATTATACTTATGGAAATGATTGTTTCATTCAACAAATTTAAAATAAAATAAAGAAAAAAGAAAAAAAGAAACTTTCTCTAGTCATAACTTTAAAATGTAGCTGTTCTCATATCTTCTCTATTTTTTTTGATGGTACAGCCTTTAATATTAAGATTCCATTTCCAGTTGGGGCTTATTGTGATATGTGATATATGAGGTCAATCTAAACCTTTTTCTTCCAGTTTTCCAAGCACTTCTTGTCAAATACAGAGTCTTTGCCCAAGTCACCTGTATTATCAAGCAATTAAAACCCTGGGGCTTTGAGTTCATTCTGAACCCTCTCAATGTCCAAAAATGAAAACTAAGGTCAGACAGCTCAAGGTCACATGGCCAGTAAGAAGCCAAGTGAGGACTTCAAGCCTTGTCTTCAGATCTCAATCCCACTGCTCTTTTTTCTACTCTGTTTCACTGTTTAGCTGCCTAAAGGTCACTCTCTTTGAAGAGAAGCTGTTTCTGTTTAGTATTTCAAGAGCCTAGCTTGGCTTGCCTAAAACATTCCCAAAATAAAAGTGGCAGCATAAAGAGGGTGGCTCACTGGAGAAGTAATTTATGTGAATAACTGATTAAGTCACTTGGGCAAAAGTAGAGACTGATAAGCACAAAATCAGTATTTCCCACCTTAGCAATACAGAACAGGAGAGGAAGCAGTCCTGCTTTCTAGTTCCTGAAAAGCTTAGGAGGATAAGGAATTGAAAGAAAATGCAAAATTGTATTTTTAATAAGGAAATTCTACCCACAAAGTTACCAAAAAAACCCCAGAATTATATCATAGCATTTACAGAAAATCATTAACGTTTTTGTTAATATAAGATTGTTGTCGTTGTCATTGTTGTTTGTCCTTCATTCTCAAAGACGACCATGAACATAGGAAGGTGATGCCGTGACATGCAAGTCAATTGGATATAAGTGAGGGAGGGCTGTGTAAAGGCACCAGCTTCACTTTCTCCTCCAGACATAAATTGTTAATACCAAATGTAATATCATTGCCATTCCCTTAAATGATCTTAGTAATGCCAGAATTTCTGTAATGTCCTTGCATTCCTACTTTTTCCATTAGGTTGAGCTGAACCACACCCTAAGTCCCCCTAGCCTGAGATTTTACCTTGTAAAGGAACCTAGCTTAAGCTGGATCTCAGCTCCTGATATCCTTGCCCCTTTCTTTGTGATTCATGGCATGAAGGGCAAAAGAGCCAAAATGAAGTGATTTTCCTTGCCTGGATTGCCAAAGATAACTTCGGTCTCAGGCCTTGCTACATCACCTGTCTTCTCCTAAAACTATAAAACCATTTTCATGTCTTTGCTTGGGGAATCCACTGGACATCCCCCAGGGTGGCAGCTTTGTTTGCCTGCTATCTCAATTAGAGATGCTTTATTTCTCAACTCATGGCCTTGATTGATTTCAGTAGTTGACAACATGTTAGAATTAAAAGTGACCACAGAGGGCTTTAATTCCAAACCATGTTTGACAGATTGCATTCTAAAATAAGTATTTAATTTAAAATTATATTTATATTTATACCACTTAATTTTTAAGTATATTCATTCATTCTATGCTAACTAGAGATCTAAACCTTTGAAAAGGAAAAGAAAAAAGAAAAAAAGAGAAAGGGAATTTAGATCAACAAAAGTATTTAAAATATTAACCTTGTCAGACTACAAAATTCCACGTCCACAGTCCTCCATATTTGCAAAGAAGTGAGAAAAGGTATACAATTTTCAACACAAGAATGTTTTTCTTTATGTGTCACATCAAGCAGACATCTGTGTCTTTGCAAATTCCATAGAAGGTTTGTTGAAACTTATGTTGATTCAGTTACCTATTGTTCCCAGCCCTGCTTATTAATCAGTATTGGGGGAGGCTGTGGTGTGGAAGGAGATATAAAGTCTGCAGCTGTTTGCATCACCTGCTTTTTGTCACCTACCCCTACCTGCAAATTGTCATGCTCTTGCTACCTTAGGGAAGAACTGAGATTCAAGGGCCCCACCTTTTTCTGAGGTGGACCTATCTGGATTGTCTTATAGATTCTTATAAAAGCTTATAATAAGATCCATTTTATGCTCTTTGTCCTGAGTTTTGCCTCCTTGATCAGGCTGAAAGTCCAAATTAAGAATTTTCCTTTCAATAGGTTCCAGTTCAGCCCTAGATTTTTTTTCTTTAACATTCCAAAACAAAGATGATGAAATTAAGTCAAGTTAGAAAACTGACTACCAAAAACAATAGAAATATTAACACAGAAGTACAAAAATTATCATATTTCCAATAAAATAAACAGAGGAAGATAGTTATGCTTGTCCTTTAAGGAAGCAGTGTGTTGAAGTAGAGAGGGAGCTACACTGGGAGTTAGGTGAGCAGAGGTTCATTCCTTGCACTTACATTTTACTAGCTATGAGGATCCACCACCCAGGCACATTCCAGCTGTGGTTTGCATTCATCCTTCCTTCCAGTGCCTTGCACAAGCTTGTATTAGCAATGGAACATCCACTAACAATTAAACTAATAAATGCACCCACAACTACACAGTTTGAGGGTATGGTTGAAGAATCCCAGTGTTCATGGCGGGTGGGGGGAGGTGAAGAGCTGGAATTGGTAATTGCCTAAAATTATTCAGCAAGTGGCTTGGTTATTGTCCTTCATTCTTGAAGAGGATCAAAATGCCATCACTATGTTACAGTCAAGTTACAGTGTATCCTACCGTGGCTGATCAGACCAATAGGAGCTTGGAATGTTCTAGCACAGGTGAGGCACAAATATTCTACGCGAATATTTGCGGTGGGTTCTCTAAATTTGTACATCTTTCATTTCTTTTGAACTGTTTCAATTCTACTTTGCTCATAGAGCACAGCGTATCATGAGGGCATATCATGTCATACTGAGTGGTTTTGTGCCAATGTCTCCCATGTCACACAATCAATTCCAAAGTTCTTAAGAGAGACCTTGGCTTAGATTCTTAAAACTAGCCACTGCTCATATTCTTATAATCGAGCCAACAGCTTACTAATATTCTAATAAACATTGTCTTTGGCTGAAAAAAAGAGAGAGAGAGAGAGAGAAACCTTGAGTGTCCTTGTATTGATTCTTCTGACTACCATGTGTAGGCTCGCTCTGTGTGAATTCTCTATAAAATAGTCTATTTTGGCAAGCATGCATTTTTCATTTGAACACGGCTAGCTCATTGGAGTTGTACTCTCTGAAGTAGAGCCATGCTGTCAAACACCTTCAAGGAGAACGAACGTGGCATCAAAGTCAACTACTGTACTGATGATATATTTTTCAACTTGAAAAGGCTACAAGCTAAGACCAAAGTGGAGGGAGTGTTGGTGCATGCTTTTCTGTTTGCAGATGATTGTGCACTCAATGCAGCCTCTGAAGCTGAGATGCAACAAAGTATAGATCGATTCTCTGCTCCTTGTGCTAATTTTGGCTGAACAATTAACAC
Source organism: Phascolarctos cinereus (assembly GCF_003287225.1). Taxonomy (NCBI): domain Eukaryota; kingdom Metazoa; phylum Chordata; class Mammalia; order Diprotodontia; family Phascolarctidae; genus Phascolarctos; species Phascolarctos cinereus. The sequence goes on from NW_027555625.1 coordinate 16,015,397, forward strand.
TAAAAAATCACAGGTGCTCCATCAGCCACCACCACACCATCCATACATGAAACTGTTGGTTACAGCAAATAGAGAAGTTTTGAATGCTGTGGTCAAGTTCTCTTATCTTGGTAGTATACTTTCCATAGATGTACACATTGATAATGAGGTTGATGCATGCATT
>NW_027555625.1:16020559-16193059 GCF_003287225.1 Phascolarctos cinereus
TACAAAATAATTTGCTCTTCTGTGGGGTTCTGAACAGTGAATAAACAATCTGAGACTTAGAAAGGAGACGTTTGTAACTTCTAGTAGAAGTTAAAATAAAGTGGAAGTTGCCTTTTATGTACATCTTTATGCTACTAACATTTCTTCAAATGTTCACAGTGAGACATAGAATGTATTTGAGACTGACTTCCAGAAGAAACTTTAGGTTCTCAGCCTAGGGGCTGGTTGAATCCCAGGTATTGATCACACAGACTTTTATCTTTTAATAGATACCAGAGTTAACCTTTTCCCCTGGTTCCCATTTCTCTTTTTTTTTTTCAGATATATTATTTTGTCTTGACTACACCTAAAGATACCTCCACTTCCCACCTTTATTTGACTTTATTGAGTTTCTGGATTTGCAGGATTCCTAAGAGACCAAGCTTTCACATTCCTCTTAATGTTAACCAGAAACTTTTTAAAGCAACCGAAAGAAAATTTCTCAAGTTATGAACATTCCATTCCCCTTCCCCATCCTATAAAATGTGCCTATGAAAGGGATGGGAGAATTATTGAAGATAAAAGGTCAAAAGTTAATATATTCAAAAATGATCCCTTCAATAGCCATGACTTTGAGTTTTTATTGAACATCAGGGAAAAAAAACACATTCTATTTCCAACTTGTTTTTGATTGGAACAAAATGATCCTTGTAAGTGACCTCAGAATTATTGGACAGGACTTAAAGCCCTCTTAGGCATAGATATGATTATCATCAATGTCCAGATATAGCTCAAGAGACCATGAAGATAAATGGCAGTGATAATGTGGCTGAAAGCAGCTTGAGTCCCAGGTGCCAGGACATGCTTGGAGTGCCAAATAATTTACCGTAGGCTGGAAGGTTGATTTTTTTAACCTTAAATGTGTGTGTGCCTATTCAGTCTACTGTCATAAGACAAACTCTAGGTATATCTAAAGAGTGTCCCGAATGTTTTAAGTTTTTACAAGGGAATAGAATAAGCACTTATATACTGCCAGCTGTGTGCCATGCATTGTGCTAAGGTTTTTTATTTTTTATTTGTTTGTTTGTTTTTGCAAATACAATTTCATTTGATTCTCACCACCCTGGAAGGAAGGCGTTGGTTTTAATCCTTATTTTACAGTTTGCAGAAGCTGAGGCAAACAGAGATTGAGTGGCTTGTCCATGGTCACACAGCTACTAAGTATCTGAAGCTTGATTTGAACTTAGGCCTTTCTGACTGTAGTCCCCACGCCACCTAGCTGCCTCCAGTTAAAACTTCAAACTGAACTAAGACTTTTATGATACTATATATGTGTGTGCGTGTGCATGTATGCACACACATACGTATACATATGTACATAAACATATAAATACACACATATACATACACATAAATACACATATACACATGCATATACATGCATATATACATGCATCCAAATACACATACACATATATGCACATATGCACGTGTGTGTATGTATATATGTATGTATATATGCAAATATATAATTCCAAGAGACAGTTGTGCTATTTGGTGGACAGTTTGGCAAAAATAATATAAATACAGAGAAAAATCTTTTCAAAATTAGAGCAACACACTTTTGTGATTTATAAAACACAAATATTTCTCCCCTCCTATTGCTCTTTCTGTGATGCCCTCTATATAAGTTATTTAGGAATTCTTTTGACAGTAGAGATTATTGCCTTCTCTACAATTTCTGCAATCTTAGAATCAAAGGCATTATTAAACTAATTCCCTTAAAACTTTTAATATGTCCGTTTTCATATTTGTATGTCATTGGAATTGGTTTCTTTGAAAAGACTGTATTTTAATTGTGGAATTTGAAAAGATTATTCTGAGAAATGGCCCATTTGTTTTTCTAGACTGTTCATGACCCCAAGAAATGGTTAAGAACTCTTGTGAGTTTTCTGTGTCTCTGAAAGGTGGAAATTACTTAGCCAGGGTCACACAGTCACAGCTGGAGCTTGAAATGAGGCTTTGCTAACCACAAGTGCAACATTTGATGGACTATATCGTATGATTCTCAAACACACACATATGCACATGACTATGACATTATGCATGTATCTGTGGCAGCTAGGTGGTATATTGTATAGAGTACCCAGACTGGAGTCAGGCAGACTCATCTTCCTGAGCTGCAATGTAGCTTCAGACACTTATTAACTGTGCAGCCCTGGGCAAATCACTTAATCCTGTTTCTTTCAGTTTTGCCATTTGTAAAATGAGCTAGAAAAGGAAGTGGTAAACCACTCCAGTATCTTTGCCAAGAAAACTGATAAGGGGTCATGAAGAGTCAGACAGGACTGAAACGATAACACATGCATGCATGATTTCATACATCTTGGCCCTCTCTAGGCTAATGCACATAACAATTTTTCCTCATCTTGCTAAATAGATTCTTTTAAAGCATAATTGTTACTTTTATTCCTCTTGTTTGTTTCTGCATTACCTACATTTCCCAAGAAGCCCTCCCTCTCCAAGTGCTCTAGTTTCAGCTAGTACTAATTCTGCCTGAGCTCTGGGCCCAAAGGGGCTGATTAGGCTGTTCTGCAGTGTTAATGATTTAAAGTACATGCTTAGCCTTTAGCCATGGAGACCAGATGCAGGGCTAGGCTAAATTCGCTAAGGCCTATTTTAGGGGAAAATCAATATAAATCAGTGTTGATAGGGGAATGGAGCTCTGAAAGGCTGTTTATTCCCCTTCAAACTGTACTGTTTGACTCCAGTTGCCCCAGAAGTGGGGTTATCTAGAGAGCTGAGCCTATTCATCTGCATCCTCACTAAAGATTTGTTTAGATTTAATAGTCAGTCAATATTAATATTAATAAGTAGAATATTAATATTAATACATATCCATTAAACACCTACTACATGCAGGGAAGTATGCTAAGAGTTGCAGATACAAAGAAATACAAAAGACCGTTCCTGCTCTCAAGGAGCTCATAGTCTAATGGAGAGACAACATGCAAGCAGCTATGTACAAACATGCTACTTTTCAGGAATCACTGGAAATGATCCAAGCCAGGGAGAAACTAAACTTAGAAGGGTTAGAGAACAACATAGTCAATGTGGGATTTTAAGTGAGACCCTAAAGAAGCCCAGAAGCCAAGAGGAAGAGATTAAAAGGGAGAGAATTTCAAGCAATGAAAGACAACTATTGAAAATGTCCTTGTTGGAAGACTGAGGGTCTTGTACAAGGAGTAGCAAACAGCCTAGTATCACTGAATTGCAAGGTATGTGGGTAGGGGGAGGTGTGAGTTGTAAGATGATATGCAGTGTATGTGTGTGTGTGGGGGGGTGTATATGTGTGTGTGGGGGGTGTAGATTATGAGTAATTTTGAATATCAAACAGGATTTTATAGTTGATCTTGGGGGGTGACAGGGAACCAATGGAGTTTTTTGAGAATACAGTCAGAGGTGCCTTTTAGGAGGATCATTTTGATAGTTGAGTATAGAATGGACCAGAATGAAGATATATTTGTGGCAAGCAAACCAACTATCAGCAACTGCAAAAATTTAGGCATGAGGAAATTAAAGCCTGTGCGAAGGTGATAGTGGGGGATGTATTCAAGAAATGTTATGAAGATGAATCAACAAGCCTTTGCAATAGAACAAGCGTGGCATTGGAAAAGAATGAGGAGTAAAGTAGGACCCCAGATTGTAAGCCTTGGAGACTTGGATAATGCCAGTGCTCTCAACAGTAATAGTGAAATTTGGAAGGGGGAGGGTTTTATGGGGAAAGTAATGACTTGCTTCAGATAAGAGTTTCAGAAGTCTACAGATATCTTAATGAAAAGATTGTTGTTATTTTGTTGTTACTTTTGTTGGCATTATAATTATTAGTATCACTGGTATTCACTTCATGACTCAATCTTTCCATATGTGAAACATATATTTGAGGCCAGAGGGAAGCTGCTATAGATATTTAGAATGATTGGTGGTATCCCATGAGATTAACAATGAACTTGTGGCAAAATAGAAGAGGGTAGGGCTGAAGAAAGGAGGAGAGGGCATTCTAGTTACCCAGGTGGCCCAACAGTGGTCCCTATTATTTAATGTTAAAGAAATTATGGGCCGTGTGGAAGGAGTTCCAAATACAGGATTGATTAGAAACTTCACAGACCCAGAGAAATGGATTAGATGGACCCAGGGGAAGAGGGATCAAGGGAACAAAACCATCCCTGCTTTAATCTTCTCTGGGTATGGCCAATTTATGTCATTGATGTCATCCTTTCATCATTAGAGATTGTGAACTTTTTCTTCATCCACAGCCTTCCTCATTCTTGTCCATGATCTCCCAGAGTTTCTCCATATAACCTCTTCACAGTGAATATGCTTAGGGCCTTCCTCTAGAGCAGGGCTTCTTAAACTTTTTTTTTTTCCATTAGAGATCACTTCAGTGCTTAAACTGTGGGTCACGATACACAGTTTAAGAAGTGCCACATATGAGTTCTCGGTATGAGATCCATCAAGATTTTTTTAAATTAAAACCCTATTTCAATGTAATATAATTCCTTTGTAATGATATGTATTTTGTTTTTATCCATTTAAAGGCATTATTCTGACATGGGGTACTTAGATCTCACTGTATTGCTAAAGAGGTCCATAGCAACCAAAGAGTTAGGAACCACTGATGTTATTTTTTTAAAAATACCTTGTGAGTGTGACTTCAGCCCTCCTTCTGTTCATCTTTTATCCCTTGCTCTCAATTTATGAGGACTTACGGTTATAGATTTAAAGATGAAAAGGACATTTCAGGCCTTCTATTTTAACCCTTTCACTTTACAGTTGAGGTAAGACAGAAGTTAAGTGATTCAATCAAAGTCACTCACACACTAGATGACAGAGTCAAGGTTAGAACTCAGGTCCTCTGGGTGAATCTTATGATTACATATATATATATATATATATATATATATATATATATATATATATTTTAATAGAGTGAGGCAGCACAGGCAGAGAGATTATCTTCCTTTGAACAACATGATAAACTCAGCATCAGGAAAACCTTCACTGAAATGTCATCTCCTTTGCTAGAGATAGGCAACAGTGCCTAGACACAGGGAGGCTTGAGTTCAGATCTAGTCTCAGATACTTACTAGCTGTGTGACCCAGGGCAAATCACTTGCTGTCTGTTTGCTTCAGTTTCCTCAACAGTAAAATGCAGATAATAATAATAGCACTTACCTTCTAAGGCTGTTGTGAGGATCAAATTAGTTAGCATATTTAAAGCCTTTAGCGTAGTACCCAACATGTAAAAAATGTCTTCCTTCTGCTTACCAGCTGTATGGCCCAGGGTAAATAACAGAGGCTGTGATCTGCATTTTCGTTGTGGTCTATCCCATTAGAATGTGAGTGCGTTTTGAAGATAAGTTCATTTTATTTGTATCTGAAGTAGCTATCTTAGTCATTTGCATATAGTAGGAGTTTAGTAAATTGTTGTTGATTTCACTATTAGAAAATTGTACCTACCCCATGAGATGAATATAACCCAACTTAGACTCTTGGATCCAAAGGTGTGTGGTCAGTTGGCTCTGCCTCTGTCAGCACTGCCATACAATGCCTTAGCAATACCAGCAGGCCTACACGATTGTGCAAGAAGGAACACAAATTTTGGAGGACACAAATTTTCCAGATTCCCAGATGTGTACCAGAAAAGTGGAATTAGAGGATTATGTAGTCTCCGGAATAAGAATGAGATATCCCAATGGAAGCTGACAGATAGACAGTGAGGTTGAAAATGAGAGAGAAAGAGACACAGAGAGAGAGGGATTCACAGAGAGACACATAGAGACAGAGACAGTGAGACAGAGATAGAGACAGAGACAAAGAAACAGAGAGATAGAGAAGCAGAGGGACAGAGAAACAGAGAGAGACAGACAGCGAGAGAGAGAGAGAGACAGAGAGAGAGAGAGAGACAGAGAGAGACAGAGAGAGAACCAGTCCTATAAGATTAGAAAGGGCTGTTTGTTACCAAGCTAAGGTACAAGCACTCCATGTGAATGGCATGCACCATTTGTAATTAAAAGTCTCTTAGTGGTGGAGTCCTCCATGATTAATGCCTCAGGTAGGCACTTCTGATTCGAATATTAATGGAACCTGACTGGCTCTGAAATGCGGGTATTGTTTTGCTACCTCAGGAGTAATAAAAGGTTGCTTGAGGCTTAACACACAATTCCTGGAGTCATTAATTATATCTGCCCAGAGTGGAAAGTTTATAATTAAACATATAGTTTACTCCTCTACTTTGGGATGGAGTAAATTAAGGTAATTAGATTTCTTTTGATTTGGCATATGGCAACACTTACAAGGAGCACAGGTGCGGGGGAGCAGAAGGTGGGCTACAGAATAAGCAGTGTTTCAAGTGTGTGCTGTCACTGGCTTGTCAGGTCCCAGTTGGAAAAATGATGTTCATCAATGGGAAGCATCTTTCTTTCACTTTCCTTCCAGGCTCAGCTCAAGTTCCTCTTTCTATGTGAAGCCCTCTCTGATTATCCTATCTGCTCATGCCCCTCCCCAACCATTTTGATTTTATTTTTGTATTATTCTCTATAGGTTTCCATATGCACACAGTCAATTCTCCAATTAAAACTTCAGATCCTTGAGGATACAAATTGTCTATTTTTTCTCTTAGGACTGACACATAGTAAAAACTTAAGAAATACTTCTTGATTAATTGAGTGATGGATGTTGTTTCATGGTTGTTTTGTGTTGTCTGTTGAGTGGGAAATCACGGTAGCAATGACCACTTGTGCTTGAGTCTGATTCACAAAGCCTGTTATTGTACACATTTAGGCTGGTTTCACCCTGGGTGGCATTTTGCAGTACATTCTCATTATCATCCAATTAATCAACAAATTGATCAACACATTTATTAAGTATTTAATGTATGCCAGATACTGTGTTACTGTGGATACGAAGAAAGGCTTTTGCCTTCATGGATTGCTGGCACACTTAATCCAGAAGAAAATCATAATTGGCCTAAACAGTGCCCTCCAATGGGAGTACAACCCCACGGATCTTTACCAGAAAAATATCCACTTAAAGAATTTGTCATAATTTGAGGAGAATAATTTTATCTGCCAAAAAAGACTTGAGAAAGATTTGATAGAATCATAGAATGTAAGATTTAGAGCTGGAAGGGTGCCCAAAGTCCATATGGTCTAAATCCTTCCTTTTGCCATAAGGAAACTGAGGCTGAGGGAAATGACTTGCTTTAGGTTACATGGGAATTCAGCATCAGAAATATGATTCTATCCATCCATCTATCTATCTATCTATCTATCTATCTATCTATCTATCTATCTATCTATCTATCTCCATATGTACAGATATAGATAGTTATTAATATAGATAGAAGTAAGATAGATATCTATAGATATAGATAGATATTTGTATGTATATGAGAGTGGGTGGTTATATATATATATACACACACATATATATATATATACACATATATACATACATATATATATACATAAAGGTATATAAAAATATGAAGATGATAATATAGATGCAGATATAGTTTTTATATCCCCTAATCTACAAATGTGTGTACTTTCTCCATCTACTCTCTCTCACTCTAAACACACACACACACACACACACATATGTACATATATATACATATATATACACACATCACATACATATACACATATACGTATATATAAAATATATATAATCTCACTAATAGATTTGGATAATATTATATAGGGCAACTAGTTGGCACAGCAGCTAGAATGCTAGGCCTGAAGTCAGGAAGACTCATCTTTCTGAGATCAAATCTGGCTTCAGGTACTTATTATCTGGGTGACTCTGGGCAAGTCACCTAGCCTTGTTTGCCTCCGTTTCCTCATTTGTAAATTGAGCTGGAGAAGGAAATGACAAACCGCTCTTGCATCTTGGTCAAGAAAATATCGAAAGTAGTCATGAAGAATTGGACATGACTTAAATGACTGAACAGTACCAAGCTACATACGCACATGTATATATGTTTAGATAACTAATGTAAAAACTCTAATGTAGAGAGAGCTATATAATAGATAGATTGATAGATAATAGATATAGCATCTGTTCAATATTCAGTTGTACGATGCCAAAACCAAACTACACAATGAACAAACTACAACAAGAGAATCACCACTCTCAAGAAGTTTATGTTCTAATAGAAGAAGGAAAAAAAAAGCAAACAGGACCTGAAAAGGAAGAGGAGGATGCCATGAGGGGGAAAGGTAGCTGGTGTAGAGTCAGATCAGACTGGTAGCCACATGCTGGAGGTAAAGTGAGCAGCATTTCTGGGGTTCCCCAAAACAAAATGAATGTGGGCATGCACTCATAAATCATGTTTGTGGAATTGTGGATTTCAAACTGGAAAGGGCTCTAGGCATCACCTAATCCAATACCCTTCATTTCCAGGGGACAAAACAGAGCACACAGAGAGACATTCGATGACTTGCCAATGTCAGAAAGGCAGCAAATAGATCAGCAGAACATTTCTGCTTGGCTACACATAGCCAAGCTTGGCAAAGTAGGTGCAAGCCGCAGAGACATATACATTGAGATTTGATGAGTATTACCCTAAATTTATCAGATTACCTCTAACATAATTGATTCTCCATGATTGGAGGTCTTCAAGGCATAAGGGCAGCTAGGAGGCCCAATTGTTAGAGCACTGGGTCTGGGGTAAGAAAGACCTAAGTTCACATCTCTTTTCAGAACTTACTAGATATCTGACCTTTGAAAAATCATTTACATTTTTATTACCTCAGTTTTCTCATCTGTAAAATGTTATTATTGTTATCATAATTATTACCTCACTGTAAATTACTTAATGCTGTCCCAGACAGACAATAAATACTATATAAATAGTAGTCGTAGTAGAAGTAGTATTAGTAATGGTGGTGGTGGTGGTAGTAGTAGTAGTAGCAGTAGCAAAAGTGTGGGATGACCACTTTTTGAGCAAGTTACATGATGTGGGAGACAAGGATTGTCTCTCAGATATAGGTTAGATTAGGTGACTCTTGAGGGCCCTTCCACTTCTGAAATTCTGTAAAACGCTCTATCTTCTCAACTTCTCAGTTTTTGCTTTGTTTTGTTATGTGATTGAGATATCATGTAGTTTTATTGCTATTTGGATTTGACCTTTCTAAAACAAAATTACTCCATGTTCCATTTTATCAATGCATTTTGACTTAGAGTCCTAATTCCTTCTGTTGTTTGCGTGATGAAAACTGATGGGGAAAATGTTGAATTAAAATAACTTTTCAACTATTGTCTGTTGATAATGCATATCAGTATTATGAGTGGAGCAAAAAGAATGAATTAGATAAACTATTTTCCATGTAGAATCAACAAATCTTCACAAATGATGCTTAAGTAATCAAGAAGTTAAGGAAGACTCCGTGGTTGGGAAGCTCAGACAATAGCTATGTTTCTGCACACATTTTTGATAGCCTTTCAGTGGTGTGTGTGTGTGTGTGTGTGAGTGTGTGTGTGTGTGTGTGTGTGTGTGTGTGTGTGTGTGTGTTGAGGGACCTGCCAGACCTGACTATCACTAACATTTCCTTAGAGCTTATGTGCCATAGTGGTTAAGGTGCTGCCTTGAAACCTGGAAGATTAACATTCAAATCCTAGCTCTAACTTTTGCTATCTACACAACACCTAAGCAAATCATTTAAACTTTCTGAGTTTCATTGCCTTAATATGCAAAATAGGGGCATTGAAAGACTCAAATGTAATCCTGTACATACAAAAATTTTAAAGTCCTAAGGCACTATATAAAAGTCACTTGAAATCATTATAGCCTTTCAAAATTAATCTTCATGCAATGCTGATGTATCAAAATAGGTTTTAGGGAGGAGCTATTACTTTGTTGATTATATTGAAGGTTTATAGTTACCTAGCCTGTGTCTAACTTCTCCCTGAACTTTATTCCATCCAGTTCAGCAACATTTTATTAAGAGCTTGCTAAGGAGGAGGAACTGCTGCTAGGGATTGAAGTACACAAAAGAAAAAAAAAACTATCTGCCGTCAAGGAGCTTCCATTCTACTGAATATATAATTGCTTAATTTTGTCTTTCTTCTTTTCTTAAAAAATGAATTAGTAATCAAATTTTAAAATGGATTTTCCACATCTCTTAGTAATATCAATAAAACTGTGAACATTTATTAAGCACTTACTATGTGTCAGATACTCTGCTAATCAATGAACATAGGGGCAAAAGACAGTTCGTTCCTGCTCTCAAGGAAGTCACAATCTAATGAGCAAGACAACAAGCAGACAAGTATGGATAAACAAGCTATAAAGAGGATAAGTAAGAAAGAATTAAGAGATGTAAGGCACTAGGATTAAGAGGTATTGGGAAAGGCTTCCACTAAGAGACTGGTTTTTAGTTGACAATAAAGGAAACCAGTAGGTATTGAGGAGAGAAAAGTTTCCAGGCATGGGACACCTGGGGATAACTGTGGAGGTGATGATGTTAATAGGGTTCATTGCAGAGACTTTGTGTCAGTTTCCACTTGGCTCAGCAGCCTATGACTGCTCCCATTATCTGGTAAAATACAAGTGGGTAATTTGTGTCTTGGTTTCTACATTCTGCCCATTCTTTGATGATACCAATGTGATATTTAAGAACTATAGCCTCAATAAAATGGTTCATTTATTTCATTCACAAAGAGGTTTAGCCAAATGTGCTTAGTAACAGTGAAGAGAGAAATATATGGTGGGAAAGAAAGACAATGTGGCCGTTAACAAAATTATATGTGCATAATTCAGTAAAAGCAGCCTCTTTAGCATTTGTGTATGAACAAATACACATACAGATGTATATGTGATACATATACAAGCAATTATACAGATGTTGAAAACGAAAGCTGCATATTTTTAGAAGAGCATAATTTCTCATCCTCAATGCATTTTATTTCTATTCATATCTATTCTCTCAATTACGATGTCTCTTCTTTTTTTGTATGGTTACATGCCATTCCATTACTCATCTCTAATCACTTTGGCCGGGGTGTATTCCCATCCTTCCTCTATGTTTCTGTCCTCTTTGTCTAATATTCAATGGCAAGATGAAAGAAAAGGGATTGATTCTTAAGCCCATGCTATTTGCAATACTCAGCATTATGTTGCTGCGTTGTAGACTTCAAATACAACAATTAGTCTGCACATTATTTTGCTTAGGGAATGGAAACCTAAGTGCCTTTTTGCATTACCACCTGAGCACTGGAAAGGCTTAGGATCAGGAACAATTTGCCTATCTCAAAATGCAGGCATCAAAATCATGTATTTGAGGCTCCTGAAATGATTTGATTGAAAAATAAGAAATCCAGTGCCTCCTTCTTGTCTATTCAATTTAATATTAGCCCATTATTGGCAACTGCTTTTCTCTAGCCATTCAGACCCTCAGCTCAATTTCTGTTCCTAGTAAAATGTGAAAATACATTTCATTTTAATTTAAGGATTGGGAATGCCTAGAAAAGGATGAGGTGATCAGTGAGTAATAGCATAGTTTAACCAAGAATACATTGCTCCAAAGTGTCTTCTTCTGTCATGGTCTATAGTGAGATTTAAAACTACTGTTTCAGCTACATAAATACTATATTATTGTTGTTGTTGGTGGTGATGATGATGATGATGACAACAACAGAAGTAATTTACTTGCCCAGCAAAAAGTCTGCTGTAGTTTGCTAAGTTATTCATTTTTGTGTCATTGACAAAAAAAAAAAAAAAAAAACTTTAGTTTTAATATTTTGGGAACTTTGCACCCTAGTAATAACTTTTGAGTATTGGATAAATGCACATTGTCTAATTATGGCATTTACTGGACATATATAAGAATTTCGTTTACTTGCAATAAGGTAGCTTGATGTTTGTCAAGACAAAGATCTAAGCTTGAATAGAGTAGGAAAAAAAGTCAAAAGAATGAACCTCAAACCTACAGTTTTTCTGCCTTCTGGTTAAAGGAAGGAATTAATGTGTGAAGGTAAGCCTAGAACTCTCATTATCATCTGTTCCCAAGAAGGACTGCTTGCCAAAGAAGGGCCCTACCTTTGTTGGTACTCACCTGCTACCAAAAAGATGGAGCAGAAAAGGTAAGCATATAGTTCTCTGCATTGCCACCTGTTGCTGAGGAGGTGAGAAATAATAAGGAAGGAAATCGAGGTAGCTAGGGGGAAGAATGGATAGAACACCAGCCCTGTATTCAGGAGGACCTAAGTCCAAAGCTGGACTCAGACACTTGACATTTAACTAACTGTGTGAACCAGAGTAAGTCATTTAACCCCAATTGACTCACAAAAAAGGAAGGAAATATTTTCTGATAATTCTCACTGAAATCTGAGCTGTGGAACACAATCCCAGAGCAATAAAAAAGCAAAACTAGAGAGGCTTCTGCCAAACCTGGCTGTCTCTTTTCTTTGTAAAGAGTATAACACTAACTCATCTGAGGGAATTTCTTAATAAGCTACCATGTGTCAGGATCTATGTTGACCATGGAGGATAAAATGAAAATAACAAACAAAACCAAACAAATAAAAGCAGCTGTCACTTTTAAGGACTCATTGTCTAATGATGGAGGTAAAATGAAAATAATTAAGGACAACAAATATCTATACAGATGGAGATGGAGAGCATCTCAGAGGGAAGGTTAAAGAGCATGAGAAAAGGCCTCTTTCAGAAAGCAGCACTTTAGCTGAGACTTGAAGGAATCTAGGAGATAAAGATGAGATTGGATTGAGTTCCAGGAATGGCAGAGGAGAAACAATGAAAATTCCTGATACCAGAGTACAAAGTGACTTTTTTTGATTAATAAAGATGCCTGTGTTGATGGATCTCACATGAGGTAAAAAGGAGTAAGGTGCAGAAAGACAAAAAAAAAATTGAGATGGGAGAGTATGAGGACCTTAGAAAGCCAAATTATTTTATATTTGATCATTGATGTGATGGGGAGCCACCAGAATTTTATAAATTTAGGTGTATGTGACACGGTCTGCCTTGAAATTTAGAAATATTTATTTGACAAACTTAGTGAAAGATGAACTGGATTGGAGATTGACTTATTTCAAGAAGCCAAACAAGTGGGCTATTGCAGTCTTCTAGGCATGGGCTAATGCAGGCCAATATCAGAATGATAGCAGTATCAATGGAGATAAGGGAGCATGAACTACAGTTATTACACAGGTATTATCACCCAAATCTGACAATTCTTGCATATGGGGGAGGATGAGAGAAAGTGAGGAATCAGAGTTATGAGCTTGGGTCTCCGGAAGGATGGTGGTTCCCTTTGACAATAATAGAAAAGTTAAGAAAAGGGGAAGGTTTTTTTTTTCCCCTGGAGTGGGGAGAAGATAATTAGTTCAATTAGGATCTTATTGAATTTAAGATATCTATGAGACATTAAGATGAATACATCCAATAAAAAGTTGACCATGTGAGATTGGAGGTCAGGAAAGAGGGTAGAACTGGAAAAGTGGATCTAGAGTTCACTCCATATTAAAGCCCCCTTTATGCATCATTTGCACGATGGTAACAATTGAATGTATAGGTGCTGATATGATCATCAAGGGAAAGAATAAAGAGGAAGAAGAAAAAAGAGCCAAAGAAATAGCCTTGGTGAACACTCACTGTTAGTGGTCATGACCTAACTGAAGGTAGAGAAAATGAGACATACAGAGAGAAAGGCATTGCCTAGCTTAAGAATAAAAGAAAACAAACCATTTTCCCCATCTATTCTCTCCACAAGTACTATGTGATGACACAGATGTGGTAAACCTGTCCACCAGCCTGGAAAGGACAGAACTAGTCCATATTTGGGGAAGGAGGAACTAGATATCTTTCAACCTTACTAAAATAAACTTCAGAGGCATCCTTCAAGATATCACAGGAAAAAAAAAACACAGAGAAGGAAAAAAAGTGTGAATGGTATCATTTCTTTGTCAAAGGAAGCATGAAACAGACTTCAGAGTTGTATCTCACATGAGATTGGGTCTATGATGAGTATTAATAGGATAGGCACTATAGGACAGAACTAGGAGTAAAGAGAGGCATTCCAAAGTCTTTTTTTTTTTTGGTGGGGCAATTGGGGTTGAGTTGCCCAGAGTCACACAGCTAGTGAGTGTTATGCCTCTGAGGCTAGATTTGGACCCAGGTCCTCCTGACTCCAGGGCTGTTGTTCTACCCACTGTGCCACCAGCTGCCCCCATTCCAAATTCTTTGGCCACAAAGGTTCACCTTTTAGTAGGGAACAGCCCTTGATCAGCTTCACTTTTTTATGGTCTTGATTAAATCTTTAGTTGATGAACAGTGGGAGCATTGGTAAAAGAATAAGAAATGCTAGATGCTTTGTGTGGCTTATTATTTCCCTTGGTATTGGAGTAACAGTCCATCTGATAACTGAGGACAAAATAATAGGGAGATGGAAAAGTTTCAGAGCACATTCCATGGCTGTGACTTTTTTCCTATTTTTTCACTTTTGTATTGCTCTCAGGTTCAGGGCAAATATTGATTATCCTGACAATCCTAATAGCATTTATTTTTTCCTAGAATTAACTCTGACAAAAGTATAATTATGACTCTTTACTTAATGAGCTTTCTCAGCCACTCTCTACCTGTTCACCTCTCCTCTTCAACATAACCCCAGCTCAGCTGATTTCTCCAAAATGAAAACAAAATCCCCATGTCAGGAGGTTTATTGGAAGGCCATAGTGGCTATACATTTATTGGCCTCTAGTGGTTGTTCAAGTTAATTAGTAACAACCAGATAAAATGCAGACAGATTTTTTTTTGAAGTTTCATTCACCAGAACCCAAGTAGCTGAAAGCTGTTTACCATAATGGATCTTGAGAACCATAATTAGTGATGGTAATGATGCTGAGAGAAGCCATACCACTCCAGGTAGCATTTTCACCTTTTCCTGGCTATAGGATTTTAATTTATTGAGTAGCAAATATGTTATTTGAAAATTAACCCCCCAAAATGGAGAAGGCATGCATGGTAAGCCCAACTAGGTAGGTTTACTATGTCGATGAGGGGGAAACTAAAGGATATGGATAAGACCATGAGAGGTAGGAGTTAGAAAATTTTCTTTTTATTTTGATTACCAGGGGTCTAGAGAAGGTGAACGTGGGCACTGTATGTTTGGGTTCTAATTCCTAATGAAGTGAAAGTAAACTTTTAAACACAATTGTTCTCAATATTCTTTGTGATTTGGATCTCTGTGTCTACCTGGGGAACCCATGGACCCCTATTTCTGAATTATGCTTTTAAACACATATCTAATATACATAGAATTGCAAAATAAACAAAATATATTGAAATATGATCATTGAAATGTAGAAGTATACACAGACATGCATGCATGCATGTATATTTAAATTTCTTAGAGCCAAAGTTGAGAGTCTCCATTCTCAATCTTGTATATATTTGTATTGTTCTTGTTCAGCCACATCTGACTCTTCATGACCCCATTTGGGGTTCTATTGACAAAGATATTGGAGTGGTTTCACATTTTTTTCTCCAGCTCATTTTACACATGAGGAAACTGAGGCAAACAAGGTTAACTGACTTGCCCAGGTCACACAACTATTATCTGAGTCCTGATTTGTACTCAGGTCTTCCTGAGTCCAAGCCCAATCACCTATCCGTTGTGCCACCTAGCTGAATGTGCTTACACCTAACATGTGTCTAAACCTCTGATTTTCCAGATGGTACATAAATCCTACAATGGGATCTCCTTTAAGTAATCTTAACATCGTACAAATCGTTGTCTTAGAGAGTTTCCTGAGGGCACTGAGAGGTTAAAGTATGGTGCACAAGGTCCCATAATAGTAAGTGTGTGCTATAGTCAGGATTTGAAACCACATCTTCTTACCTTCAAGCCTGATCCTCTAATTTTTCACCAAAACTTTGACCGCTCTGGTGTCCTGGTGGATTTGAGGCATCTTTGCAATCATTACCCTGTCCCTGATGTTGAACTGCACTCTTCAAGATCTACAACTTTTTACAATTTCCTCGGAGAAATATCCAAGCAAAAGAGCAAAAAACCAAAAAAACAAGAAAACAAACAAACAAAAATAACCATCTAGACTGCAGGAAACCCAGCACTTAATGGAGAGAGGTCTAACCAAAGGTGGGAAAGCAGCTCAATCTCATTTTAACCCTACAAGGGTAGATGTTCTTAGTCATCCCAATGCCAGCTAATGCTCATTTTCATGACCACTGTCTCCTCAAAATGAAGCCATATCACAATGACAGTTTATCCCATGAAATGCTCCCGATACTGTAAATACTAAGGGGATATATACCATGCCCACTAGTAATTAAATCCAAAGAAGTACACAGCATTTTCAAGGTGGAGAGAATAGCAATAATTGTGGGAAATGATAAAAGACTTCTTATAGAATTTGACACTTAACGCTACATGTTTAACGAATGTGTGGGTTTTATGAAGTAGAGATGAAGAAGGAAAGTATTCTAGGCATGGATGATGACCAAGGAAATGGCAGGGGGATTGCAAATGAGATACCATATAAAAAAATGTAGTAGAAATGTAGTGGGACACAAAATTTTCCTGTTTCTATTTACTGTTGGCCAAATGTAGAATGAGTTTAGCTCCATTTAATTCAACAGTCATTTATTGAGCTCATGCTGTGTGATCAAACATATTGGTATGGAGATAAAAAGACAAAGAAATCCAATGCCTTCCTGCAAGGGGTTTACATTCTACAACATATACATAGGCAAGTATATACAGAAGATTTGGAGAAAAAAGGCTAAAATAATTTGAGGGTGAATTGGAAGTGCTGGCCTGTGGAGAGATTAGGAAAAGGGCAGAAGGTGGTATCTGAGCTATCTTCAGAAGGAATATAGGAAAATCATTGCAGGCATGGGCACAGACTGTTCAAAGGTACAGAGACAGAAGATAAAATAAATAGGACAATTAGGCTGGAAAGTAGAGTACATGGGCAGCAATAGCAGGCAATTAGTCTGAAAAGAGCAGTCGGAGCAAGATTACCAATGGCTTTGAAGAATGACCTGAGGAGTTTTTATTGTATCCCCTTGGTGATAGGGAGTCATTGGAGCTTTTTGAGCAGGAAAGTGACACAGTCATTTCTGTGGTTTAAAATATCAACATTTCAGTTTAAGGTTGCAAAGAAATTATTTTAAAATTCTTAAAATTTTCCAAGGTCACAATATCAGAGCTTGTTCTGTTGAGAAGTAATAATTATGAGGGGAAAATGGGGGGGGGGAAGGGGAAAAAGACATTATCCAACATCTACCCACATGTCCCTGGTCATCTAAAATCTGTGCCCATCTGTGACACATTACAGGAATCACACTGAAATGGAGAAACTGTTGGTAATTGGCAGGTACCCTTGTGTGGTGAAGATAGCCTCACATGGGGAGCTTTGGACAAATACTGACTAGTTCATCATTACAATGTGACCAATACACGCTTAGAGATGAAGGTAATTTTCCACTGTGTTGCCCAGTCAATGGGGAACACTTTGACTCTTGGGCAATAAGAAATACAAAGAAAAGGCAACGGCCAATACCCATTGCCAACTTTACCTTCGAAAGAGGTGTTCCACCTTTGGGGGACTTTCACACCAGTGAGAAGTGGGTCATTTTTAATCGAGACATTTGTAATGAATTATCTGCTTTGCTTTTGTATTGCCACAGTTCAAATAGAAAATCAAATCTTTTCCAATCCCAAAGTGGTGGGAAGGGGAAAGGAGGCATTTAATTAACCTAAACATTTGAGCATACAATATGGAAGTACTACGTTCAAAGTCAGGTCATTTGTAAGTCTGGTTTTGTCGTTTGCTAGTTGCAAGACCTTAGTAAAATCATTTAAAACTCTTGTTCTCAGCTTCCTAATCAGATAATGAGAGAGACATTTTCTTTTTTTTTTCTTTTTTGTTTTATTGCTAGGCAATTGGGATTAAGTGACTTGTCCAGGGTCACACAGCTAGTACATATTGTGTGTCAATACCAGATTTAAACTCAAGTCCTCCTGACTTAAAGGCTGGAGCTCTATCCACTGTGCCACCTACCTGCCCTGAGACATTTTCTACTAGATATCTACTAGCAGGTGCCTGCAGACCTGTGAGACCCTTGGGCAGCCTGGTGGCACAGTGGGTGGAGTGCTGGGCCTGGAATCAGGAAGACTCACCTTCATAAGTTCAAATCTGGCCGCAGATACTTACTAGCTATGAGACCTGGAGCAAGTCACTTAATCCTGTTTGCTTCTAATCCCCACTTGTAAAATGAGCTGGAGAAGTAAATGGCAAACCACTGCAGTATCTTTACCAAGAAAATACCAGATGGGGTTATAAAGAGTCAGGCATAACTGAACAACAACGATTTTTAAGATCCCTTGTAGCTTAAACCCATGAAACTATGATAAATAAGGACTAGAGGGGGAAAATAGTTAATGTACTAAATATTTAATTATTAAATCCCAGAGAGATTGGATGTTAATGTCTCTGTTTCAAGAATGACAACATAGAGTCAGGGAAGAGCTAAGAGACAGAGGTCTGAATCCTGAGTCTGTCACCTATTAAGAATATTGCCATGGCTACATTACTTCCACTTTCTGAATTAAAGTCTCTCCCAACTTACAGTTAATTCTGTCCATGTTTTCTTCAGTACAATTCAATTCAACAAGCATTTCTTAAGCACACACTACATGCAGTGGACTGCTTTCAGGCTGATAATTCAAAGATAATAATGAGAAAAACAAATTCCCTGCCTCAAAGGAGCTTACATTCTACAGAAAGATAAAACAAATGCACGGATAAGTCGATGCAATAAAATTTCAGACAATAGAGAACTCTCTTATGCAAGGACATCAAAGAAGGCTTCAAGCACAGATAAACGCACCTAAACAAAGCCTTAAAAAAAAAAAGCCTAGAAAATCTAAATTCTGGTGATCATAATGGAGAAGCAAGGAAGACCTGGGGTGCACATTTGCAGGCTATTGTCTTCACCTCTTCAAATTCAGCACATACTTCACAGTCCACTGCTTCCTACTTCATTGGCCAAACCCAATCCAATCTACTATCTTTGTCTCTGTCTCTTTACATCTATCTCTGTCTACCTTTCATATCTCTATATGTCCTTCTTTCTCTATCTTTCCAACTGTGTCTGCCTGGGCAACTTCTTATGCCTGGCATATCTCTTGAATTAAGGCCTTGTAATGTATATATCTACTCTCTCTCCACATATACATACAACACATATATGTACATATATGGGCATATTTTTATACATACATACATACATACATACATATACATATTGCTGGAAATACTCTGTTCTATTAAGAATCCATTAATTCATTAATCCCTCAGGTTAGTGTCATAGCTCATATTCTGGGAAGAAAAATCTCAGTCAAACTGGATTTGGGGTAGTAATAATAATGGTGAAAATTAGCATCTTATATGAAGAAATTAAAAATAATTAAACTCATTACAAAAGAGGAATTATTCATTCATAATGTAATCAGAGTGTTGAGGGGTATTTGATACTATTCTTGGCAAAAGTATGTGTATTCACTATTGCTCTTAATTTCTCTCTTTCAGAAAGGTTTACCTCTAAATTTACTGTTGGAAGGGGCCCCACAGACTTAATTGTTTAAGCTTATTGTATAGGAGAGAAAACTGAGGCCAGTTAGTATATGCATGCATAAAATATAAGTCAAACTTTCTAGTCCACTTTAGGGTACCATTCCCAAAGTCCCTTCTTTTTGCTTCCTTTACAGTTGAAATCATACTCCAGATGAGTTAGCAAGCCAAGCTTTATACACATTGCACTAAGAAGTTTGGATGTGCCTAAAGTCATATGGGAGTACATAATAAACTTAGAATTTGAATCTGGGTAACCAGGCGCTGTCGTTATGAGCTATTAGTGAAATTATGACTGCTACTACCACTACTACTGCTCCTGCTGCTGCTGCTGCTACTACTACTACTAGTACTACCTAATATTATTGCTATATAGCTATCATTTATATGGATGAAACATGTATGGTATATAGAAAAGTGACTTCAAAGTCAGGAAGACCCAATTTTAAGTTTTACTTCAGACACATACTTCAGACACATATATACACACACACACATATACATAAATATACATACGTACACAATACATACATACACATACATACATACATATCTATCTATAAAACCATGAGACAAGTCACTGAACCTTGTATTACCTTCAGGTAACTACCCAGGACTCTAAATTGCAGATCTGGTTCTAATATTCCTAAATAAGAAAAAAAGGCTTTTACCAGAAACTGCCTATCCTGATGAAATCCCACATGTGCTTTGAGTAGAAGAGAGGGAAGGAGCCAGGGAGAGAGTAAGGAAGAGAGTGAAATTCCATGAAAAAAGTAAGTTTTATTTCTACTGCCATCTAACCTCATCAGATGGCATTTAAATTACTGTGTAAAAGGCTAGGATGCTATAATTGATCATCTACAGGATGCCTAGAGGAAAGTAACCAGAATGGGAAATAATTGGTGATCATGCCATATTACCATTCTATCGACAAATATCTGTTAAGTCCCTGCTATGTGGAAAGTACTGGGCTAGAAATAAGGGATAGATAGACAAACAAGAAACATTCTTTTATATCAAGGCATTTATGTTCTGCCAAAAGACAAGAAACATATACATGTCTAAGTATAAAGACACAAACACGTATGTGTGTGTATGTCTATATTTAAGACAAAATGTTTATATGACAAAGTGTATAAATATGTGTAGGTATGCATATATATGTGTGTGTATACACACACACACACACACACACACACACACACGGTATGGATATGTAATATACAATAGGAACACAAGACTTGAGTGGGGAAACATTAGCATCTGGGTACAGCATGAAAAGGCCTCATTTAAACAATAATATGAGTAGACCCTGGAAGGAAATTAAGGATTCTAAGTAGCAGATGTGAGGAGTGGATGCATTCCTCATATGTAGGACAGCCTATGCAAAAGCAGAGTGATACATAATGGAGTATTCTGTGTGAAAAATTGTTAAAAGAATTACATATGCTTAAACTAGAGAAGAGAAATGGGAACATGATAACTCTTGAGGCATATGAAAGTCTACTCATTGGAAAAGGTATAAGAGTAATTCTGTTTGGTTCCAGAGGGTAGACATAGGGCAGTGGATGGAATTTCCCAAAAGACAGTTTCATCTTGAAGTCAGGGAAAACTTGAATAGTAAGAATAATACCAAAGTAGAATGAGTATCCTTGGGGGATGGAGCAGTTTCCTTCATAAGATTATGTCCAGTACATGCTGGAATGATCAACTTGCACTTGTATTGTGGTACAGGGAAAAAGCAGCTGGACTGGGAGTCAGAAGACCTTGGTTGGACATTTACTATCTCCTTGATCTTGTGTATGCAAATTTAATCTCTCTGGGCCTTGGTTTCCTCAAATATAAAATGAAGGGGTTGAACTGGACAACCTTGAGAGCCCTCTATATCTCTAAATCTATTGTCCTGGAAGGGACGCTTTGTCACATTTGACTTGGATTTTATAGGCATTGAGTTCCCTGCAAACTCAGAAATCCTGTGGTATTTTGTAACTTCAAAATCAGTGATATTTCCACTGTGCCTCATTGCCTTTAACCTAGATGATTATGTTTTCAGAATAACAGAAAACTTTTGAGAATTCAGAAACCAGAACCATTTCCCAAAACAAGAAAATCTGGATAACTTGTAAAAAAAAGAATATTTTCTAAATAAAGTTAGTGATCAGAGCTAATCATTCAATTATTCTAGCATGAAATGTATTCCTTGAGGCGGCAAAATAGGAATAAGGAGAATTTTACCCCTGATTTGCTTATTGATATCACAAGTAATTTCAGAATCATATCATTCCAGCTGTGTAGTAATATGGTACATGTTTTGGGGTGTAATTGCTATCAATATGCTTTGAATGTATGTGACACAGAAGGGCCTATGCACATATGATTGAGATGTGATTCTTCAACTCTTTATGTGTCTGACATATCTCTCAGTATACTGCTAAACATCTTCCTGAAAAGGCCAACTATCTCAGACTAGAAATGAGATTTTATCACTGACTTCTGAATCACATTGAAACTCCATAGAGTATCCTGACAAGTACCATTTGCCTTCCAAAGACGCTGTTTCTCTGTCTTGGGAATGTCCCTGCCCCAGCAATGTTTCTTTTCTCCAGACTTTTGTGAAATCAGATTGTGTTGGACTAGTGATATATCCCAGCAGGAGTTTAACAACAGCTGCTCTGTCTGGATTATACCATAGCAGATTCTCCACATCTGCCAGGGACCATTAGACATCAAGAGACAATAAGAAAAGAGACATTTCAGAAATAAACTGCTCTCCTCACTCTGGGTCTTACAATTCCATGATTTGGTTTAGTGCCAAGTGCCAGACCAGGAGTCAGGACAGACTCAAGTTTGTCCAAATATCATCTTTGACACTAGATGGATGACAATGGACAACTAATTCCCCTTCTTTAAAGTCCAATTTCCTCACCATGACATTCTATTTTCCAGAATCTCTGACTTTTTTGGCCATGCCCTATACCCCAAATGTTCTCCCACTTTGCTTCCATGTTTTTAGATCTTTAGATCCCTTCAAGGTACATCCCACATGCTCTGTCTTACACAAAGCATTTCCTGACCTCTTTAGTTGTAAGTTTTGTGCCTTTCAAAAATGAAACACAAGAAATCACAATACCTACAACTATGAACTTTATAACTTTATATTTACTATATGTACATATGTACCATATTTTACAAAATTTTATATTTACAATATAGTATACTATATTTCACTACACATACACACACACTTATTATATGCCATCTGCCCCCCTTGATTCCAAATATAAACTCCTTACACATAAGAAATGTTTCCTTTTTGCCTTCATTTTACCAGTTCCCTCCATTCAGTAGACACATTCTTAATGCTTGTTTTAATTGATTGATTGTATCCATATTGTTTGCCTCCAAGATAGCATAAGCCCCTTGAGGGCAAATCTTGTTTCATTTTTTCTTTGTATCTACAGTGTTTAGCACAGAAGTTGGCCTGTAATCAAGCCATGACACATCCACTAACCATTGAACCCATTCATTATCCCTTTAGACACTGTCTAAAGTACCCCTTCCTCAACTCCCTCAAATGTACCTACATTTGAATGGATGTCCCTTGAAGGCTGAGACTGTCTTCACTGTTGTATTTGTATTTCTAGAACTTAGCATAGTCCTTGACTCATATGAACAATTTAGTAAATGTTTTCATTTGTCCCTTCAAAAATAGCAGGTGCTTGTTCAATTGAATTGAATCTCTAAAATGGAAATGCATTTAAATGCAGTTGCCCTATGTAGCTCATGTCAGACTTGAATAAGACAACATATGTTGGCTTTGCAAATGTAAAATACTACTGAAATGTCAACTATTTACCCTAATGGTTATTTTTAATCAGATGAAAAAGTATCCTTAGAACCATGACATGGACATTCATTGTCCTTGCAAGTGTTCTGTGCATTTGCAGGTATGCATTTGGATGAATAGGGCTTCCCCACTCCTAGTTTTAGCACTAGAACTTTAATGATGCTTCATGCCATGTGCCACAACCCAGTTATATATCCTCTTTAGATTTCTATGATGCTAGCATCCGTTTGCCTTGGGAGTTATATGTTTGGTATAGGAGCTGCTGGTCCAAGGCTGACCTCTCTATAACCACTATACCCCAAGCAAGAAGCCAGACGCCATCCAGATCCTCACAAATGGAACCATTACAAAACAGAGTTCAATTCTCTCCTAACTCTTTAGTGATAGCATACACAGGAGGTGCCAGCAGTCAATTAGAATAATAAATAAGCATCCAACTCCCCAGCATTTAGCAAGCTGTTGTATTTTGCTGAAATAAGCACTTAATGGGATTATGATATTTTACCTTGATTTAAGATGACAACTCTTTTCATTCCCTAAATACTTATCAAGGTTGCATTCCCTCCCCTCCTCCCCCAATGCCTGCCTTTGTCAGACTGGCAAATAGGTAATTAGAAAATTGATTCCAGCATCCTGCCATGTATCTCATTGGAGACATTGGAAACAGTCATTTGAAACAATTAGCCCATCTATTCATCCCCCTGTAAAGGAGACCAAGTAGGGCTCCCTGGGTCTGTTTAGAGGAATTATCACTGAGAGTGCCAAATAGAGAAAATAAAGTGCAGTGTAGCACATAATGGGACATGATGCTAAGCCAGTGCAAGCAGACTGGACTGGCCATGGCCAGGCAGGGCAGAGTGGAAGGCTGGAGACACTCCCAAAATGGCACCAAACATCACAGGCCCAAATCTGCCAAGGCAGAGCTTAGCACAGAACCTAGTACATAGTAAGGGCTTAAAAAATTGCTTGTGGACTGACCGAAAGGTGAACACAGATAGCTATTCATAAGATCCCAAAATTGAAAGTGGAGATCTAGAAGAGTTAAAGTAAATTTGGTCCACACCCTCATTCTTACAGTAAGGAATCATAACCCCAGGAGGCTAGTGATTAGTCAGAGGTCATAGCAGTAGCAATTTGCAGAGGTGGGATTTGTAACCAGGTTCTCACTAACGTAAGCATATGAAAGAAAAGATTAAATAAAAATTTAATTTATGAGTTCCAGAATTCCAGTAGCCAAGGAGATGGGAACACCCATATCACCTGTAACACTCTTCTTTACCTTCCCCATTTCCCTGTGCCTTATCTGGAGCTGTCCATAAATGGGAGCCAACAGTTCTATCACTTACAGAGGAATGTAGGACCACTAGGTTTTATCATCTTCTCTGTCATTTCAATTTTAAATTTCCCCAGACCTCACTATATGTCTTGTCTCTATGCCCTATAGAAACTTGTCATTGTCATTTCACCTAATGATGTAATTCAAAAGCCTTTAGGCCTTGCCAGAAATTTTAAAATTCTTCTCTCAGGACTTAGGGACTTTTCCATATGTTCTACAGATACACTTCCTTTCATATATTGCTTCCCCAATTGTAATCTGAGCTCTTTGAGATTAGGTTCTCTCTTACTATTTCTATTTCTCTTCCTAGTACCTTATAGGTGTTTAAAAAATATTTTTTCATTCATTAATCAATGTATTCACTCATTGACAGACTCCTATCCATATGCAGGAAAATGCTCCTACAGGAACAGTTGTGGAAAGTCCCTTTCAACCATCCAACACTGACTTTCCGTCCATTATCATGTGAGTCTGTCTTGGCTCTTGCAAAAGCTTAACAAGATACTGAAATGCATTTATTTACTCTTTCTATAGAGTGAATAAATGCATTTACTGAGATCCTGATATATACCAGGTGCTGGAAGTACAAGGGCAAAAATCAAGAAAAGATATAATGGTGATAATATGAATGGAAACAACTGAGTTAAAATAAAATAACTAAGGGGGAAGAGGTAGAATTCAAGAACATTCCTCCATTCTTTCCAATTATAAATAGCATAATGATGGCTCCCAACTTGGAAATCCTGTGATTCTGCAATTTGCTTCCATGGTTAATATTCCAGGACTCAAAGATACTTAGTCAATTTAGGAGAAGAGAGAAGAATCCATTGTTTAGAAGAATATATGAGTGGGAGAGTAAATTTAGGTTTGAGAATAAAAAAACTCAGTGAGGATATAACAGCTGCCTTTAGTACTGGGGGCTCTGGTTGCTGGAAAGAGACCAGGATTATTTGGCCCCAGAGGACAAAATAATGGCCTTGGCTAGATGTAGCAAAAAGGCAGCAGTAATAGACTTGATTCCATTGCTCAAAAACAAACAAAATAAAATGTTAACAAGAACACCCAAGATATTCCTAACAATTAGAACTCTTCCACAGTAGGATGAGATGCTTCTGGTGGGAATGGGTTCCATCTTCACTGGAAGTATTCTAGCAAAGGCTATTGGTTAAGTACATTGCATAAGTACTGATCCTTTTTTTGTTAATGTTTTTTTGTTTATGGGTTGAATATAAGCACATGACTTAGACTTAGGGTGATATGAACAAATTAGGGGAGCATGGAATAGTTTACCTGTCAGATCTATGAATAAAGGGCACATTTATGACAAGTACATTATGAGATATAAAATGGATAATTTTCATTATATTAAAGAAAAACTTTTTGCACAAGCAATGCCAATGCAACCAAGATTAGGAGGAAAGCAGCAAGCTGGGGAAGGGGAGGAAATATAGCATATATTTCCAATACAGGCCTCATTGTAGAGAATTGAATCAAATTTATAAGAATATAAGTTATTTTCCAATTGACAAATGGTCAAAAGATAGGAACATAGCTTACAGAAGAAGAAATCAAAGCTATCTACACTCATGTGAAAAAAAAATCACCATTGATTAGAGAAATGAATATTAAAATAACTCTGAGGTACTCTGAGGGTTTAAAAAATACAATATACTCAAAAATTAAGGAATACACAACAATTACACTGATTCTTTTGCTAAGTGATTTTGTGAAAGTTTTGCTCCACCCTCAAAGGGGAGCCTCACCTCCAGCTGTGCACGTCAGAGATTGTACCAAGCCTCAGTTGCTGGTGTGCCAGAGTGAAGCTGTCCTTGAAAGGAAACAAAACTCTATTGGAAAACTGATGCCTACCCTCCATGGAGAGATAATTGTGAACTGTGCCTCATATAGCTTAGAGCCCCCTCCTACCCCACCCCCAAAGCATCATTTCAAATGAATGTGAAATAAGTAAGTAATCCATGAGCAAGTACAATTGAGCTGAACTAAAACCTATGATAGTGAGTTCCAATTAAACACTAATATGATGCTATGTGGAAACATCTATGGACAGTATTTCCATAACTCAGTTTTCTTGGGAAGCCACATATCTTGCTGCCTGAATATGTACATTATTTACAGAACATTCCCTTTTGGCCTCTGCAGCATGGCCACCTTTCTGTGGCCTCACACCCATCAGATTGGCTAATATTACAGGGGGAAAAAAATGATTCATGTTGTGGGAAATGAGAAAATTAAGATACTAATGCATTGTTGATGGAATTCTGAACTGACCCAGTGATTCTGGAGAGGAATCTGGAACTGCGTCCAAAGGGCTATAAAACTATGCATAACCCTTGACCCAGCAACACCACTAATAGATCTGTATCTCAAAGAAAATTTTTGTTCACACTTCTATTAATTTCATTATTTTTAGTCTTCAACATTCACTTCCACAAGATTTTGAGTTCCAAATATTCTTCCCATCTTGTCCCTCCTGCCACCCAAAGATGGATGTATTCTGAATACCCCTTCCCTTCATCTGCCCTCTTTTCTATCTTCCCCTCCCTTCTCTCATCCCCTTCCCCTTCCTATAGGTCAGGATAGATTTCTATACCATATTTCCTATATATTCCAGTGCATGTGAAAACAATTTTTAACATGTTTTTAAAACTTTGAGTTAAAATTCTCTCCCTTCCTCCCTCCCCACCCAACCTCATTGAGAAGACAGGTAACTCAATACAGGTTATATAAGTGTAGTCATGCAAACACTTCCATAGTAGTCATGTTGTAGAAAACTAACTATATTTCCCTTCATCCTATCCTACCTCCCATTTATTTTATTCTCTCTTTTGACCTTGTCCCTCTTCAGAAGTGCTTGCTTCTGATTACCCCCTCCCCCAATCTATCCTTCCCTTTATCATCCGTTTGCTCTCTTATTCCCTTTCCACCTATTTTACTGTAGGGTAAGATAGATTTCCATATCCAGTTCAGTGTGTATGTTATTCCCTCCTTAAGCCAAATGCAATGAGAATAAGATTCAATCATTCCCTCTCATCTTCCTCCACTTCCCCTACACTGTAAAAACCTTTTCTTGTCTGCTTTATGTGAGATAATTTACCCCATTCTACCTCTCCCTTCCTCCTTCTCCCAATATAATCATCTCTCAACCTTCAACTTTATTCTCCAGAGATCACCCCTTCAACTTCAACTCATCCTGTAGCCTCTGTCTGTCTATCTATCTATCTATCTATCTATCTATCTATCTATCTATCTATCTATCATCTAATTATCTGTCTATCTATACATGTAATATTTTTTTCTCCCTCCAGATACCCTAATACTGACAAAGGTCTCATGAGTTACAAATATCATCTTTTCATGTAGAAATGCAAACAGTTCAACCTTAATAAGTCTCTTATGATTTCTCTTTCCTGTTTACCTCTTCATGCTTCTCTTGAGTGTTGTATTTGAAAGTCAATTTTTCTTTTTAGCTCTGGCTTCTCAAAAATGCATTAAATTCCTCTACCTCATTGAATATAAATTTTTTCCCCTCATTGATTACACTCAGTTTTGCTGGGTAAATGCTTCTTGGCTGTAATCTATCTCCTTTGACCTCCAGAATATTATAGTCCAAGCCCTCTGGTCCCTTAATGTAGAAGCTGCTAAATCTTGTGTTATCCCGATTGTTTCCACAATACTTGAATTGTTTCTTTCTGGCTGTTTGCAATATTTTCTGTTTGACCTGAGAACTCTGGAATTTGGCTAAATTATTCCTAAGAGGTTTTTTTTGGGGGGGATCTCTTTCAAGAGATGATTGGTGGATTCTTTCAATTTCTATTTTACCTTCTGGTTCTAGAATATCAAAGCAGTTTTCCTTGATAATTTCTTGAAAGATGATGTTTAGGCTCTTTTTTTGATAATGGCTTTCAGATACCCCAATAATGTTTAAATTCTGCCTCCTGGATCTATTTTCCAGGTCAGTTGTTTTTTCAATGAGATATTTCACATTGTCTTCTATTTTTTTTTTTTCATTCTTTGGTTTTGTTTTGCAATGTCTTGATTTCTCACTAGCTTCCATTTGCTCCGTTCTAATTTTTAAGGAAGTTTTTTTTTTTCCAGTGTGCTTTTGGACTTCCTTTTCCATCTGACCAATTCTGATTTTTAAGACATTCATCTCCTCATTGGCTTTTTGGACCATTTTTGCCATTTGGGTTAGGCTATTTTTTTAAGGTGTTATTTTCTTCAGTATTTTTTTTGGTCTCTTTTAGCAAGCTGTTGACTTGTTTTTCATGATTTTCTTGCATCACTCTCATTTCTCTTCCCAGTTTTTCCTTTACTTCTCTCACTTGCTTCTCAAAATCCTTTTTGAGTTTTTCCATGGCCTAGGTCTGATTCATACTTTTCTTGGACTCTTTGCATGTAAGAGCTCTGACTTTGTTGTCTTCTTCTGGTTGTAAGTTTTGATCTTCTTTATCACCAAAGAAAGATTATATGGTCTGACACTTTTTTTGCACAATTTGCTCATGTTTCCAGCCAATTACTTGAATTTTAAACTCTTTGTTAAGGTAGGAGACTACTTCCAGTGTGGAGCATTTGCTATCCCAAGTATCAGGGTTTTATGCAGCTGTTTTTAGAGATATATTTAGGGATCTATAAATTTTCCATTCTTCCAATATGGTACAATCAAAGGCAAGGTGTTTACTCCTTTCCTGGCCTGTGCTCTGGTCTATGATTGACCACAAGCACTCTTTTCTGCATTGGAACTCTAAGGAAAATTCTCTTTCCATTGCCACTACAAGTTCCATCATGCCAGCACTCCTTCTTGCCCCAGGATCACCACCCAGAACTGTGACCCAGATCCAAGCATGGGCAAAGCAAGAGAATCCTTCCCTAGCACTGGCAAATAGATCCCTGCAATCCCTCTCTGATTTGCCACTTGATTATCTCTCCCTCTGTGGGCCAGGAGCACTAGATACAGCCACAGCCCCACTGTGCTGGGACTGGAGCTGGGGCTAGGATTGATCTTCCTTCTCACAGTGGTCACAGAGTTTTCCTACTGACCTTCTAAGTTGTCTTTGGCATTTGTGGGTTGAGAAGTCTGGAAATTACCACAGCTGCCTGTGATTCAGTCCTCTGAAGCTGTTCCAGGTTTGCTGAGGCCAGGTCTTTGCCTGCACATCTATGCTGAACTGCATTCCTCTCCCATCTCGGTGCAACTGACCTTTCCAATCAACCATCCAGATTGCCTTGGGCTGCAAATGCAGTTCACTCTGTATTTTTATGGGTTCTTCTCCTCTAGAATTTGGTCATTTTTCATAGGTATTTGGAGGGCTTTGGGGGAGAGCGCAAGCAAGTCACTGCTTTCACTCTACCATCTTGGCTCCAACCTCCCTCAAGAAAAATTTTTAAATAAGGAAAATGGACCTATTTGTATAAAAATATTTAGAACAGTTTTCTTTGTAGTGGCAAAGAATTTGAAATTAAAAGGATATCCATCAATTGAGGAATGGTTGAACAAGTTATGGTTCATGATTAAATAGAATATTATTATGTTACAAGAAATGATGAAGGGGCAGCTAGACGGCACAGTGAATAAAGCAGTGTCCCTGAAGACAGGAGGACTTGAGTTCAAATCCAGCGTCAGACCAAACACTTGACACTTACTAGCTGTATGACCCTGGACAAGTCACTTAACCCCAACTGCCTAAAACAAAATAAAACAAACAAAAAGAAAGAAATGATAAGCAGGATGATTTCAGAAAAGCCTGGGAAGACTTGAATGAAGTTATACAAAGTGGTGTGCAGAACCAGGAGGACATTGTACACAGTAACAATAACATTCTATATTGATCAAGTGTGAATGCCTTAGCTCTTCTCGGCAATATAATGATCCCAGACAACTCCAAAGGACTGATAATGAAAAATGAAGAACTGATGCAGCCTTCAAGGTGATAAAAGGATATTATTTCTCACTCTTGGTTTGAGTTTTCTTCTACAAAATAACTAATATGGAAATATGTTTTACATGATTTCACATGTATAATCTATATCAAATTACTTACCACCTCAGGGAAGGGTGAGGGCAACGAGAGGGAGAGAGAGAAAATTTGGAATTCAAAACCTTTAAAAATGAATGTTAATGCATACCTCAAATACATCAGACCCATAAAAACATGGATCCTTGAAATAGGGATGAACATAAACCAGGATCAATACGCATTTTTAGGCACCTACTTTTGCTGGGCACTGGGGTTAAAAAAGACTTAAACAATCTCTATTCAAGGAACTTATATGCTAATCTGCTATATGGCAAGTACATGTATAACTACAGTAAAATATGAATGTGTGAACTCATTGGCTTGGGAGACATCTCCAATGAGACAGATAACAACATACTCATGCTTATCTCACCCTACCTAATCTTGCCCATGCCCTTCTATCATTTGCCATAGCAAGTCTATCCAAAATTGGTGAGATTTTCTTCCCAACATTTTAAGATTACCAATCAAGCACTATGCCTGGACACTTCTCATCCCTCACTCTTTCCATATGACCAGCCCACCTCCTCTTTCTATCATGCAACTCATCAATGACATTATTTACTTCTGTTTCTCTTCAAAATTTTTCATTGCTTATATGATACATCCTACTCACACCGAACAGGCACCTTCTGAGTACCCTCTGTGTGATGGTTATTTTTCAAAGGGACTGACTACAATTGCAGTCACTATCTCCATACAGCAACTGTGGTATAATTGTATAGAAAGAGGAAACTTTGCCATTATGAAATGCTTGGGGTCACTAAAATACTTTGAAATCTCTCAAAATCAACCCTCCCTAACTCTTGCCTTTTTTTGCTAGTCCCAAATTAAGATATTTTTGATAAACCCTAAAGAGTGTCAATTCAGATGACTATTGAAATTTGGACAATATATATTCTTAACCCATTTAGTATTTATTGGGTGGATAGAAAAGCCAAACTGTTTTGCTTGACTATAAGTCTTCCCCAGGAGACTCTGTAATATCAGGGCTTGATTCTATGATCACAACATCATCTGCAAGCAGCAGCACATGGCAAGCATCATCATGCAGAGGGAAGCCTTCCTCAGTATGGATTTGCTCTGTATCTCTTTAATTCCTATTGATAGAGGATGCATTGAAAGAAAAGTAATAAAAATAAGCATAAAAGGCTTTGATGCAAGGTAATCTGAGAGACAGTGAAAAACTAGGAGGTTAGGGAAGGCATAATATCAAAGTCTATGCCAGCACTCCAATCCTGTTAATTACAGGATTGCTAACAAAATAAATTTCTGATTTTCTAGCCAGTCATCTACAATGCTCACCATCTAGCTTCACCAGCTTTTCTTTTGTTATCTCCCAGTATGCTCATCCACATACTCTAGGATCAAGACAGCTATAAATATTGTGTAATTACTGACATATACATAACCCATTAAGAATATCAAAGCACCTTACAAATATTAGTGTCTCTCATCCAACAAAATTACCTCTTATGTTTTGCATGTTTTTATGTATGTATGTATATATGCTGTTCTGATGTAAGTTATTTGTATTAATTGTAGCACTTTATAATGTGAAGTCATTTTCTTACAAGTAGTTTGGAATTGAGATGAAGTAACTCTTATTATTTCTATTGAATGGATGTGGAAATGTAGACTTGGAAAGATTATGGGACATATGAAGCATTATGCTGCTCCAAGGAGGCAGAGCTGGGATGAAAGATCAAGTATTTTATATCACACAACACATTTTCTATCCCTTTTATACTAAACAACCTGGATGTGTGTAGGATGTCTGTTCGATTTCTTAGCAAAAACGACCTTCTTCATTGATTATCAAGGGCTGACCAAAAACCTCCAAGTAAATGTCAGGGGTGGCATCTGCCCAGGAAATTTATCACTAGGGGAGTTTCAGTGCTTTTCCTTTTGGGGAAACACAATAGCTGCAAGTCACAGAGTATAGCCTCAGAAGAACTGAGAGCTCACAGGGTCGTTCTTGAAGAGCACAAACATCCTTAATTGTTGTTTTCATGCTACGTATGACTCCCCCCCACCCCCTAAACTTAACCAATCATATACTCATGAACTATCCTGACATCTGGGAAGGATGATATTTCAAATGGGTTTCTTTGAAAACAATGCTCATCCAAGTTTGTTGCTTTATATGAAGTTATTTTGGGGAAAGGCAAGCAAGTTTTAGTTGAGTGCATGAGCAGAAGGGTAACAAAGTGTCTTCTGGAGACTACCATCCTGGACCCTGAACTTCAAACTTTTCTCTGTCTCTGCTTCTCTCTCTGTCTCTGTCTCTTCCTTTCCCTCTATATCTGTATTAGATATGGATCTACACATAGTCATAGGAATAGGCATGGGTATAAGTATAAGCATACATACAGTATATAGGGAGAGATAGACATGCGAACTTGAAATACTTGCCTGCCTTTGGGCCAGCATACTCTTAATTAGAAGAATCTTCAGATGTCACCTGGGGCAGCTAGTTAGCTCAAAGACAAAGCCCTGGACCTGCAATCAGGAAGACCTGAGTTCAAATCTGACCTCAGATGCTTACTAGCTGGGTGACTCTGGGCAAGGCATTTAACCTCTGTTTGCCTTAATCAACTGGAGAAGAAAATGGCAAACCACTCCAATATCTTTGTGAAGAAAATCTCATGGACAGTAGGGCCCATGATATCACAAAAAGTCAGACATGAATGGACAACAGACTTTACCTATTCCAATTCCTACCTTAATAAAAATCACCTATGCAGTATCCTTGAAGAGTGACCATCCAGATTTATCTTTCAGGTTCTGCAAAGAGAAAAACAAAAACCTGGAATCTCCAGATATTTCATTTTGAGTTAGCTCTATTATAAAGCTCCCCCCTTTTTTGTTTGTTGCTGGGTTTTTTTGTTTTGTTTTGTTATCAAGAATTCAAGTCTAAATGCAGTGTCTGCCCATATTCACAGTTCTGTCCTCTGGGTCTAAGCAATATAGGTCATTCTTTCTCCTGAGTGACCACTCTTAAATTTGAGACAGAAAAAAGTCCCCTCTTAACCCATGATAAACATACCTCTATCTTTTAACACATCTTCATATGAGATAAACAAATATCTTCACCATTAAGGCTGGCCTTCTCTGGATAGTCTTCTGTTCATCAATATATTTTCTATAAGTTGATGCAAACATGGCCTCTCCAGGGCTGGGTGTATCAAGATGATCACCTCCTCAAATCACTGAGACAAAATGAGGCTTTAATCATAATTGTAGCAAGAAACTGTTTAACTTGACTTCTCATAGCCCTCACCATGAGTTCAGTCATTCTCTGAGTATTGAGACAAGTACAGGGGACATTTTATCAAGAGATATACTGCTCCTCAGATCAGGATCAGTAAAATATAATGCTATTTTGAGCTTTTCCCATAGGATGCCCTTTCAAGACATTTTCCATTTGAAACAAGCCCATTGTAAACAATCTGTTTATTATAGAAATGTGTAAATGTCAGAGACCATGTCGTCCAACCTCTTTGGTTTATGGTTAAAGCTCAAATAGGAAAAAAAAAAGCATTTGTAAACTGTAACACTTCAGGCACCACCTCCTTGCATATATAGCCACCAGAAAAGTTAGCCCGCACACAAAAGATTCTGAGTCTACACATCCACTTAAAACCATGCCTCGAGATTTTGCATCATTACAGTTTTTTTATTATTCATAGAGAAGTCACTATTAGTTCACAATAAAAAAAAATTCCTGAAAAAGCATTAAACAAAAAATAACATCAATTAAATAAAATGACTGACACTTTACAAAAATGTATATACCATAATTGGGAAAGGTGGGCCCTTAGCATGATGAAGAATGGGGACACACCACAAAGAAACATTCTTCTAATATCAAAAGGCTACTAAAGTCTTCAGGTGATATTAACAGAATTTTCTGCCTAGACTTGCTCCTCAAGGAAAGATATTCTCTCTTGTTCTTTGACCTGAGTGTTTCATGCTGTACTTGCTGGGTTTCTCTTCTCTACTGTTACTGGTAGTTGTGCTCTCTGTGCAACTCTCTATCCTCCCTTCACTTTCCCTTCCCCTCCTCTTCCTTTTTCTTCTTCTTCTTCCTCTTTCTTCTTCTTCTTCATCTCTCTCTGTCTCTCTGTTTTAGTGTCTGTGTCTGTCTGTCTCTCTCCCTCTTTCTTTCTGTCTCTATTTCTGTCTCTATTTCTCTCTCTCTCTCTCTCTCTCTCTCTCTCTCTCTCTCTCTGACTTTCTGTCTGTCTCTGTCTCTATCTCTCTGTCTCTCTCTCTTTCTTTCTCTCCTTCTCTCTCATCCCCCTTTCTTTCCCTCCCTTTTTCCCTCTCTCCATCTGAACATATGAAATATAACCCACTTTCCACTTTTCCTTCCCCACGAGGATAAATAGCACTATTATACTGAGAATGTTGGTACTGATATTGATAATACTCTTTCATTTTCAAATTTCTGACCAGTCAATATCTTTGGGATTTCATAAAATTGTGTGTCTTTTTGTCAATATGGTAAATTTCACTCTAGTGGTCATTATGCTTAGCATTATCATATGCCATGTGGCAACCGTCATATAGTAAATTCACTGTACAGGTTGTACATTCAATTCAATGATGTAGCAGTTGTCAATATGCTTGGAAACATGCTGAGAGTTCTCTCTGTTCTCTCTCACCATTCTGCCCACTCCCCATTAGAGTTTATCTGCCCAGAACACTGGAGAAGAGAAAGCACTATTATACTCATGGTAAATTGGGTATTAATAAGAGCACAGCATGTCAACAAGTGTTTCTCCATTAATTCCCTCATCATATATTAAAAAGCTTGAACATCTTACATTTCAGGGTCTTATTTTTAGATTTGTATTTTTTCAGTGTGTTACAGGCTATGAGTCTGAGAACAGCAGGGTTAATATAACACTTGGTAGAGTTAGCCCATCTGTTCAGGTTTCCATCCAACCATGTCATTTTATGAGAGCTCTCTAGGAGATTTTTGGTTATCCAATTTGTAGTATTCTCTAATATAATCAGTCTGGTATTACTTGAAAAACTCACTGAGCTGAACCGAATGGTACAAAATTGCTAGGAGACAAAATACAATGTAATTAGAAATGGTTTACAATTTCTAGGAACCCTCCCTCTCCCTCCCTCTCTCTCTCTCTCTCTCTCTCTCTCTCTCTCTCTCTCTCTCTCTCTCTCTCTCTCTCTTTCTCTCTTCCTCTCTCTTTTTTTGTATCATCCAAGCACACTAGTTGTAATGATTTTGTCAGTGAAAAGTTATTTCAACTTGATCTCAGTTCAGAAGCATTTATTAAGAACTTACTGTGTGCTGAATATTTTGCTAAGAATTTGGAATACAAAGAAAACGTTCAAAAAGCATAGCCTCTTCCCTCAATGAGCTCATATTCTAAAATGATATAGATTTAGATAGAGATGATACAGATGCAGATATAGACACATAAAAGGGTAGTCCCAGATCGAAATGCACAGCAATGGGGAAGTATAGGGCTATCAAGAAACAAGTCCTGTAAAAAGAGAAATGTAAGTTATGCCTTAAAGGAAATGAGAGAATCCAGAGGGCAGAAATGATGATAGAAATCATTCCAGGCATAGGACACAGTTAGTGAAAATGCCTGAGTCAGGAGATACAGTGTGTTGTGTGAGGAACAGCAGGGAGGCAAATATAGTTATATTATAAAATATGTGGAGGAGATTAAAATCAAGAAAGCTAGAAAAGTAAGAAAGAGCTAGGATATGAATGCTTTAAAATAGAAAACAATAAAACAATAAAGATTTTCCATTTCATCTTGGGGATAATAAGAAACCACTGGAGTTATTCAATAAGAGGCTGAGACATGGACAAATCATGGATGTTAGAAAAATAATTTGTCAGTTAAGCAGAAGAGATAATGGGGAGTGACTTAAGGCAGGGAGGGCAAACCAAGGCTATTATAATAGACTGGGTTTGAAGTGATGAGAGACTGATCGAGGATTACATTTGTGTGAATGGGAAAAAAAGGTGATGGATGTGTAGAAGAAATATTAGGAAGGTACATATGGAAGGATGTGGCAGCAGATTGGGTATGTGGGATAAGTCTGAGTCAAGATCACAAGATGACACTGAGATTTTGAGCCTGGGTGAGTGTGAAGATGGTGATGCTTTCGAGAATAATAGGAGAGTTTGTAAGAAAGTAGTCTTTGGGAAGACAATGAATTATGTATTAAGTATACCAACAGGATACCCAGTTCAAGATATCTAAGACATCGTTGGAGAAGTGAATTTGGAGATGAGGAAAGAAATTAGGGATATAAAGAACTAAGAATCATCTGCATGGAGATAATTGAATTCATATGTGCTTATCAAATCAGCAAGTAATAGCACATAGAGTAAGAAAAACAAAAGGTCCAGAACAGATATTTGGGAGATACTCACGGGTAGTGAGAATGACTTGGATAAAGATCTAGTAAAGAAAACTGAGAAAAAATGAGCAGACATGGAACTTGAACCAGGAGATGAAAGTGCCACAAAAGCAGAGAGAAGAGAGTACACAGGAGAACATGATGCTTGACAATGTGAAAGTCTTCATAGGGTTCAAGAAAAATGAGAGTTGAGAAAAGCCCATTAGATGGGGTCATTAAGAGAAAATGGCAACTTGTATATATATAATATTTATATATTTTTCTTTTGTTATGTCACAAACAGTGTCTCAGTAGACTCATACAATACAATGTATTTAGCCATTTTTTCAATAGGCAATGTTGTATATAAATTCTGAGAGACTCTGAAGCATGATTAATCAATTTATTAATTAGGCTAGCAACAACCAGGAAACTGAGATCATTGTCCTCTCTTGGTTACCAAAGATCTCAATTAGGGTTACGATGCCCTTTAAATCCAAGTGAGCCCTCCTTGTGATTGGGCAAACAGTATATCACTTGGCTCTTCTCTGGCAAAGGCAGTGGAATCCCAACTGATGGACATTTTAATGAGAAGTTGGGCTAACAATTCTCAACTCTGTCCTATTACTTCATCACTGGTCTTGGGGGAGAAGCAGCTGGGAAAATTGGTTAGGTCATGAGAATAAGTTGCCTCCAGCAATCTTGCCTAGAAAAACTACCCCAGTGAAGATCTCCCTGGCTTAGTCTTCTTTTTGTAGACCATGTTACCTCCAACTTCGATGAGGGAAAGGTGAGGATAAAAAGCCATATCCCTAGTAGAGAACCTAGCTCAGGGGGGCTTCTCTTTACAATGTAAACAAAAACTAAAGTCCCATTTGGATAGGGCTTAGGAAAAGCTGGTTAAGGAGCAGATGCCTTGGGGGCGGGGGAGGGGAGGTTGGGACTGATCATAGAGGCTGCCTGCCCTTTCAGAAGTGAAGTCTTGACAAAAATATGAGGGAAAAGAATGGA
The DNA here is from genome assembly GCF_003287225.1 of Phascolarctos cinereus. Classification (NCBI taxonomy): domain Eukaryota; kingdom Metazoa; phylum Chordata; class Mammalia; order Diprotodontia; family Phascolarctidae; genus Phascolarctos; species Phascolarctos cinereus. The sequence continues at coordinate 16,058,844 of NW_027555625.1, forward strand.
TCTCCAAAAAAATCCACCTTATTTGTCATTTTCCTGTGTTTCTGGGATATATCTTGTAATTCATGATACATCTTCCTGATACAGATAACAGCTACATTGCACAGTGGACAACATTGTGTGTGTATGTGTATGTGTGTGTGTGTGTGTGTGTGTGTGAGAGAGAGAGAGAGAGAGAGAGAGAGAGAGAGAGAGAGAGAGAGAGAGAGAGAGAGAGAGAGAGAGAGAGAAAGAGAGAGATTCTCTGGCTAAAGATTTCATCACCCACTTGTCGATATTTTCATTTTGAAAATCTCCAAATTGAGCTAGGCTGTTCCTTGGATGGAGTCAATCATTGATCTCATACTTATAGTATCTTTGGATGAAAATTTAGGGCTGAAAATGACCTTACAGCTCAGAGGTCATTTAGTTTAATCTATAGCCCCCCTGGTAGAGATGAGGAAACTGAGACACAGTTTAAGTTACTTCCCATGGTTGAAGTGCTAGTAAATTTCTACACCTCCCTTCATTGCCTTCATTATATCTCACAGATACAATCAGATGTACAATCCACAATTTTACATGTGTTGTCATATTTGATACTCAAAACATGAATCAATCGGCAAGTATCTATTAAATGTCCTTTGAATCAGGAATTTATAATAGACCCTGGGAATGCAAAGAGAAAAAAGAGAATAGACCCTTCCCTCAGGGAGCTTATATTTTCACCTAGCTTTTAATTATTGAAGGGTGTTGCCTCAGACAAACTGCGACCTGAGAAAAATATTAACTTGCAAAGGCCAAGGATTCCCACTGCATCTGGGGCCATCTCCAGTCATCCTGACCTATGTCTTACCACTGGACTCTGAAGTCTCCGGAGGAGAGAGTGAGGCTGATGACTTTGCATGACTCTGCCTCACTTAAATTAATTTCACTTGCAAGTCAATATATCATCCTCCTGATATCATTAGTCTTCTTCAAGAATAAAAGACAAATAACAACAACTCTTTCAGAGGATATCATACTTATAAGAATAAGCATACAAGGAAAAAAAAACCATGAATTGGAAGTGGAAAGGGAACACCATTAATCTCTAAGTACATTTACCTAGATTTGGAGGTAGAAGACCTTATTTGAAACACCAGTCTTGCTACCTGCTTTCCATGGGTCCCTGCTCAAGTCACCTGATACATCTGGACCTCAGTTTCCTCTTCTGTGAAATGAAGAGTTTGAACTAGAAGCCCTATGAGATCCCTTTCTACTCTAAAACTGACACCTTATAAATTTTTGAAGTCAGGGAATTCATGCTATTATTTTTACATAAGAAATCCGAAGTTGTGGGAGACACTCATAGTGTCACAGATTTATAGTGGTTGGAGAATTACTTCAGACAAGCATAATTTTCATTGTGCAACAGTAATGGAAACTTTCCCTTGGAGTGAATAAATGAATGAAACATTTATACATCTGGCACTATGTGCCAGGCCAAGGTACTAAGCACTGGGGATAGAGATCTGAAAATACAAATCAGTCTCTGCCCTCAAGGAGCTTCCACGGGACACCTGAAGAAAGCACATACTTTGAAGCTAGAAAAAGAAGGTGGGGAGGGGAAGGCCTGATTTCACCTTATAGTATAGTTTGAAAATATTGTGTTCAACAGATTTAGAGAGGACCCAGAACACTCCATATAGTGGTATAATATGGACCCTACATAGTAAGCCCAGGATCAGATATTTTCATTTGTAAATAAAATTGGTCAATCTTATCATTGTTCATGTAGGTATTGTCCATGTAATTGTTGTTCATGTAAGTGGAGCCTTGGCTGTGCCAGAGGCACCTGGGAGGGGTGGGGTGGAAGCAAGCACTCACATGGCCCCAGTCCTTTGGTAAGCTGTCACTCTCTCAGCTTTCATTGGGCCCTATTCTCTGTTTATTTTAAATCTCATAATTATTTGGCAATAAGAGTACAAAGGGCTGAAGACCGTTATAAGGGAGACATCTGTTGAAGCTTTGGGAAAGGTACAGAACTAAAGTGATATTTGCCTGCCAGCTACAAAAATCCTAGCTCATCCTTCAACAGCCCTTTGAGGTCTGCCAAATTCTTTTCTCCCAATTCTTTGAGATATGTGATATAAGCATTCTAATCATTCACATTTTTTTAAGATAAGGAAAGTGAGGTTCTGAGATGTTCATGTTAGAGATTTATAGTTGTGTGAGAAATATTTTGGATAAACATCATTTTGAAATGGTTTCATCTCATGACAACAGTGATTGCATGCCTGTCTCCACAGACTCTAAGCTGACTCATAGTGTCCAACTTTCACCAGAGAAATAAGACTCAGCTGGTTTTCCCACCTTCTTTTATTCCTCTGTCAGCTGAGTGCTAGATGTCCGACCTTGCACACATTTCTGTGTTCTCTTTTGTTGTGTTTTTAATCCTATAGCTTTAAAAATAGCTATTACTCAAAAGACACATGCAAAGGTCGTGGTTCATAAAGAGTGTTGATGTTCAGTCATTTCAATCTTGCCCTACTCCGCATGCCCCCATTTGGGCTTTTCTTGCCAAAGATGGTGGCGTGCTTTGCCATTACCTTCTCCAGGGCTCCACATTTTTTAAGGCTTTCGATAAAGGACTGAAGGTCAAGTTAATCAAATTTGTGATGGCACAGGGAGGAAACTTAGCTAACATAATGGATCGCTTGGGATATCTCACCTAGCTGGAATGCACTCCCTCGACATCTTAGAGTCCCTAGCTTTTTTTCCCTCCAAGCTTGACTGAGGTGCCATCTTGAATGGAGAAACCTGCCTGTATCACTTTAATTTTCTATCCTCTCTTCCTCTCATATTATCACATCTATCTACTCATATTGTTGTTCAGTCATTTCAGGTTTGTGGGACTTTTTGTAACCCAATTTGGGATTTTCTTGGCAAGTCACTTAAGCTGTTTGCCTCAGTTAGTCAACTATAAAATAATCTAGAAAAGGAAATGGCAAAGCACTCCACTATCTTTGCTGGGATGCTTTGCCATTTCCTTCTCCATATCATTTTATAGATGAGGAACTGAGGCAAACAGGCTTATGTGACTTGTCCAGGGTCACACAGTTAGTAAGTACATGAGACTAGATTTGAACTCATGAAGATGAGTCTTCCTGATTCCACAATTGGCACTCTATCCACTGTGCCACCTAGCTGTCCCTTTCCACCTGTGAACTGTACCTGATATATCCACTCATTCTGTGTCAAAGTGGAATAGAAACTCTTTTGGGCTAATGCCTAACACTTAGTAGACACTCAATGAATGGTTATTGACTAACTTTCCTATTTCTTTTGGTATATCTAGAGCCTTCCACAGAGGAGGAGTTTAATAAATTCAAGCTGGACTAGATCAGGTAAGATGATCATAATCCAAACAGACCTTGACAGGACAGAACGTGGGTCAAATACCAGCTGTCATGCATCTAGTACTTTAGGGCTTTTCAAGTCGTTTATACACATCATCTCCTTTAATCTGCACAATATTTCCATGAAACAAATACTATGTGAATTATGATGCCCATTTTACATATAAGGGGATTGATGTTTGCCTTATGACTCATCATTAGTCACACAAGTAGTAACTCTCAGAAGCAGAGTTTGAGATGAGATGTCACTGATAGTAGTCAAATGTTCATGCAAAGTTTGGATAATGATTTGTTGTGTGTGTTGCAATATGGGTTATTTTTTGGAATGTGGGTTGGAGTAGATAATTTCTGAGGTCCTCTACTGCAAGTTAAATGTGCATTGTATTAGTTATTAGTTTTGTTTATAGTCTAGCCTAGAAAACTAATAGACATGCATATCATTGCTTCAATGAGAAAAGTGGGTGTTGTAGTTCTTAACATATGATTTATAAACATACCCCATTATGGATCTTACCCCTGGCCATATTTCAGGAGCTGAGGTATATCATTTGAGCCACTAAGTAATGACATTCAAGATTGAGCTGAGAGATTGACATCCTTGGGCCAAGATTCATACAAATGATGAAGGAAGATATCATGTAAGAGAGACAACAGTTGAGCTGAGCCTTGAAAAACAGGTTGAATTCTGCTAAGTAGAAATGGCAATGATGTTGGAGGGAGGTGTTAATGTCAACAAAATGGTTTACATGGTGGTACAGAAGCAAAATACAGGGAAATTAAATGGATGTTTGGAGAACTGCAAATAGTCTATATTGACTAAAGCCAATTTGATCTTAAAGTTCAGGAGATGGGAGGATAAGGACAGACAATTTTATTAAGATTGTACTGCAGCAAATCTTGGATTACAGACTCAGGATTCTGTTTTTTTTATTCAATGGACAATAAGAAGGGAAAGCATTTCTATAATGGCTTCTATGTGCCAGGCACTGTGCTAAGTTCTTTTTAGAAATGTTACCTCATTTGATCCTCACAGCAACCTTGGGAGGAAGGAGCTATTTTTAAATCCCATTTTACATTTGAAGGAACTAAAGCAAACAGATTAAGTGACTTGCCCAGGGTCACAAGGCTAGTAGGTGTCTCAGGACAGATTTGAGTTCAGGCCATCCCAACTCCAAGCTCAGTGCTCTGACAGCAGCTCCCTCTATGGTATGAATAAGATGCGGCTTTAGATTAGATTTAGATTTAGAGCCCAAAGGGCCATCAGAAAGGTTTTTGCCTAACCTCGATGATTTTGTAGATGAAAGAAATAGTACCCAGAGATGGAAAGTATTGACTCATATGGTTGAATATATAGAGCTGGAAAGCATCTTGAAGTTGAGTCCAAGCCTGGTGAGGTTAGAGGTTAAGTGACTTACACTGGGTCACATTACTACCAGGCTAATATTCAAATTCAAGTCTTCATCTTCAAATTCAATCAACTTAAAGGTTTAAGGAGTAACTGAAGAGAAGAAAGGCTGAAAGAGTCTTGGAAAGAAGGCTCAAAAGTCTCAATTATGTTTAGTGATGTAACTGGAAATTATTATGAAAGGATGGACTTTCAGGTTTACTTATTCCTTTTAAAAAAGAGAGATCTAAAGAATTGCTGACAACAGAGTGGGCAGAGAGAGAAGTGCAAAGCACTGGACACCACTCAAGTAGGTAATGTTCTACTTTTACTGGGTGGGTAACACTGACAATCACAGATTTTGTTTTGTTTTTAAGCACAGATGTTCCTTGGGAGAATTGCGGAAAGGGGAGATGTGAAGGCCCTATAAGTAGCTTTTCCTAAGATCTAACTATTCTTAAAAGTTTTGCAGTCTGTTTTCTTCATAAAAGTGCTAATGGGTAAGTAAGAAGGGAATACAAGTACAGTTATTCCTGTGTTACTGAGGGGAAAGCTGAAACTCCCAGGGTTTAATTAATTTACATAACATAACACTCTCTAATGGTCAGTTTGGGATTTGAACCCACACCTTCTAGCTGTAAAAATACGGAATCATAGATTTCACTGTTGAATGGGCGTGTGATGCTATTTATTCCAAACCTTATGGCATTGACATCATAAACAAAAATTGATTATCCAACTTGTTCTTGAAAATCTCAGCTGAGAAGTTCCCCATTACCTCTTAAGACAGCTCAGTAAGGTTTCAAACTCCTATAATAGTTAAAGTGGTTTTGTTTTTTGTTTACATGAAGTTTAGACAATTTGCAATGTCAACTCATTGCTCCAAGATAGGCCCTTAGCCAATCCCCTTCTGTAATAGCCCTTCAAGTAGTTGAAGAAAGACATCACATCTTCACGTAAATCTTTTCTTTTGTCATCTAAATTTGCCCAGTTCTTTCAACCTGGATAACTTTTGATTTAGAAGGCATGTTCAAGGTCATCTAGTCCAAGCCATTCACCGTACATATATGGAAAACTGAGAACCATGGTGGCTAAGTGATTTAGCCCAAGTTTCATGGTAGTCAGTGAAAGCAGGATTGAAACCATGGTGGTCTGACTTACGCTGCATAATTTTGGATGCCATCCTGATTTTAATTACCTCCCAAAGGAGTTGTTCCAGTTAATGACCAAGTGTGCCTTCTCTAACATACTACCGTCATCTCCTTACATTATAGACACAGTGTTTAAAGTTTGTAGAATCACAATGTCACAGCTAAAAGAAAGCATAGAAGTTATAACACAATTCAATGCCCTCATTTTTTAGATGAGGGAGTAAAGAGTTGATGTAACTGATTCAAGTTTGCATGCATTCTAAGTGTGAGGACCCAGACAGAAACCCAGGTGCTTGGACTCCAAATTGACTCTTTTTAAATTACACCCTGCCATGTAGCTGCGAGAGCTTTGCAGTTACACCAACAATGCGCAAACAAAGAATATCTGTCATAAGCTATTCCTCATGTAGTTTGTGCGGTGTTTTGGAAAGATCCATTAGCCCTATCTGTTCTGAGCTGTTGGGAAATGTTTGTAGGAAAAGAGCAATTACAAGAGAGTAACAAATGGGGCCACCTTTCAGCCCTGACACACAGAGGCTGCTTTTTGCAAATGGAGATTTTATTATGAAATGATAATTAAATCATTGTTCTCTGCACTTTTCTTTAATCCATGAAATGCCCACAAAACATGTCAACTTTTTCCAGGCAGTCACCATGAAATCAGCACCACTTTTCCATCAAAAGTGGAGATTGGGCTGAGGAGTCCCAGAGACATGAGATCTGGCCAGAGCTAATTAAATGTTACTTGTCAAAAGCAAAAGCTTTCTCAATTTGTTTGCTAATTTCATAAATGTGCCGTCTGGACAGCAGAGGCAGAGTCTGGGAACAGGAAAGGTGGTCAGAAAGAGCTTTGGGGGTGGATGCAGTTAGTTATTATTAGATTCCTAAATACCAGTTCTTATCCCATATTAAACTTGGACAGAAATTGCAAATGGACAACTTGCTGGGACAAGGAGTACACCAGAGGAGAGTAGACTACATGTCCTTTGATGAATTTCAAAGCTATTTTAGTGACCCCAACTTCACCATCCAATGCAGACCCATCTCTTTAAAATCAATATTCTATTAGTTGGTGAATGTCTGGGTATCATGATACCCTATGGTCTCCAGAGAAATAAATTGGAGTATTACTTGGCAAGCAGTGGAGAGTCATATAGGATGTATTTATGAAGCCTTCAACATACAAATTTTAAATTTGAATGACTGTAGTAAAGGATATCACCCTCAAAGTATTGAATTTTATACATATATACACATAATTATAAGTATCTATAGATCTGTTGTGACTCATGTGTATGTATACATATGCATATATAGGTATAACTCTAATTTTACATATATATATATATATATATATATATATATATATTATATATATATATATATATATCTAAATATATATATGTATATATATATGTATATGTATATATATATATATATATGTCTGTGTGTGTGTATTTATAATGAAAGAATATAAACTCTTTGAGCTCAATGACTATTTAACTTTTGTTTTTGTATTCCTAATTCCTAGCACATAATAAGTCCTTAATAAATGTTTGCCAATTTGCTTGAAAGATATGTTTGACAAGAAAAAATAGTATGGGATATTGGTGGATAACCAATGAACAGCTTCTCTGTTCTACTGGCATTCTTTAGGTAGCAAGTGAAAGTGAACAAATCTCCCAGCACATTGGGTAGAAACCTGTAATAAACTTATGGGAGGACATGGAGCAGAGTCTCTAAAGAAGGGCAGTCACAGATGGGCTGTGATCCTTATTGCTGGAAAGAACCCGATTTCCTTGGGAGTGTGGGAGTGGTCAGTGTCCAGGCCAAGCCTGCCAAAAGCATTGGATCTCTATAAAAAATGTCATCTTTTCTCAGGCCCTCTCAGATCTACTTCCATGGTGTTCTCAGACTCTGTTTTCTTTCCTTTGAAACTTTGTCTAAATAATTCTTCTGCTATGGAGGAAAGTCTTTCTTTCGATCCTGCTTATTTTGTTTTTTCTTACAATAAGCCTAAATGTTTAACTCACCTTTGCTAACCCTTTGGCACTTAGACATTGATCCTGGTTCTGCCCTTTGATGACAAAAAGAATGTCTAATCCATTCTCCATATGATGACCCCTCAAATAGTTGAAGATAGATATCATGCCCCCCTTCCCCAGTCTTTTGTTTTCTAAACTAAACATCCCTATTTCATTCAATCAATCCAATGATATGGAGTCAAGCCCCTTCTCTACCTAATTTCCCTCCTCTAAATTTCCTACCTTTTGAGATTCTTACAAACTCCTTTTTATGTTAGATTCATGGGCCTGGTTTTCATTTAATGCAGAATCAGTACTATGTCACTCCCGTGTCCCACTTCAAAATAAGGTTATGAAGAATCTGTCTCCACTGTACCTATCCAACTTTATATCCTCATATTCACCTTCCTAAATTCCACATCCAAGGAAAACCCAGATTGATATTATCTACTGTGTCAACTCCACCCCTGGTCATAGTTCTTTGTATGTCTATTATTGTTTCTATTGTTATTAAAACTGAATCCAAGACTTGATTGGTATGGAATCCTCCTAATGGGAAAACCACCTCTCTCAATGAAGATTTGCAAATATTTTTTAATATTCAAACAATCAAAAAGTACATATGAAGCACTAATTGTATGCCAGGTATTATGCTAGGCACAGGAATTAATAATAACCACATTAGAAATAATAATAACAATAATAATGGTAATGAATAGGGATGCAAAGAACAAAACACAAAAGTGGTCCCTACCCTCAAGGAGTTTATAGTCAATCAGTGAAACAACATGTGCATATAAAGGTCATCATAAAAATGGAACATGAACTGGATCTGATTTTATCAGTATGGTGAACTCCTAGGGGAACTACTTCCCAGGTCAGAACCTTCCTTGACATTTATATTCTGAGATAGGTGCCTAGAGCTCTTAGGAGGTAGGTGATTTGGCCAGGCTCACACAGCCATTTTGTGCCAGAGATGGTTTTTGAACTCTGTTTTTTCTAGCTTTGAGGGCTACTATGCCTACTGCTTCATGCTATGCAAAACTGGTAAAAAGAAGAGAAAAGAGTCTCCCATTTCCTGTCTGGTATTGTCCTTGAATCTGGAGATTATCTTTCCTAATGTCACAGGATTTCAAATTTAGGAGCTAAAAGGAACCTTCATATTTACTCTGTTCTTAGTCAGGCAATAGTCACTTAGTCAATTAGCATTTTTAAGTACCTACTTCCTATGTGCCAGACAATGAAAAGAAATCTTTGTCCTTTGGAACCTCACAATCTAGTTGGGGAGACAATATGCAAAAATGTATGAACAAGCTATATACAGGATAAATAAGAAATATCCAATGGAAGGAAAGCACTAGAATTAACATGGATAACAATATGTCTTAGAAAATTGCCTGGGACACAGAATGGTTGTGACTTCCTCAAGGTTACACATGTAGTATGTGTCAGAAACAAGACCTGAACCCAGGTTATCCTCTCTCTGAGACCTTATCTCCATCCAATGAAATATGATGGCATTTTTGCGGATGAAATTTGTGAAAAAAAAGATAGTTGATGAATGTGCCTATTTTTGTTTTGCAATGTTACTGTTATGGATTCATCTTGTTGCCTTTCTCTACCTAGTCTCCCATTTGGGATGGTAAGCACCTGGCGAGAAGTGGTCAGATGCGTCCTTTACAACTAGCAAAGTGAATAAATACTGGCCAACTAACTTTGACAGTCTGAAAGACAAGATGTGAAGAAAAGAAAGGAAAACACTCAAGGGGAAGCTGGATGATAACACTTTCCCCCCATTCTCAAGGCAAGTTTAGAGTCACTTTAGAAAACCCTTGCATTCACTGTTTGAAACATGAGGATGAACATACATGCTTTCAGATAGTTATCCTGAAAATCCTATTCTGAACCTGCTATTTACAAATACCCTCTTGTTCCTTTCATTGAACAAGAAGCAATGACAAGGTACTTCTCGACTAACCTTCTCTTTTTACTAATGAGGAAAATTGAAGCCCGGAGTGGTGAATGAATTGCCTGAGATGACATGAGCAGCTCAAGGCAGAACAAGAAAGAGAACCCAGATCTCCTGAACAGGATACTTTCCCTTATGCTACCTTATCTGATACTCATTTACTTCAGCTTTATGGACTTAATAGATTCTCGTTTTGGTGAGGTACTTGGGTTATGGGATTTTCTCAGGGTCATACAGCTAATAGATGTCAAGGGTCTAACACCAGATTTGAAGTCAGGTCTACTGACTCCAGGGTGGGTGCTGTATGCATTGTGCCACCTAGATGCCCCAGACTGAATTGAATTTATTGAACGGTGTTAAGAGATGCTGCTACTGCAGCTGCTGCCACTCAGTTGTGTCAGTCATTTCCAACTCTTGGTGACCCCATTTGGGTTTTTCTTGGCAAAGATATTAGAGTGGTTTGCCATTTAATTCTCCAGCTTATTTTACAGATGAGGAAACTGAGGTAAACTGAGTTAAGTGACTTGCCCAGGGTTACATGCCTAGTAAGTGTCTGAGGGTGAATTTGAACCCAGGTCTTCCTAACCCTGACACTGAAAACTGTACCACACTGCCTCTCATATACCCTTTCATGTCAATGTCACTTTTATGTTTTAAAGAACAGGATTTGACCTCAAAATTATGACATAATCTAGTAGTATGTATATGTGTGTGTGCATGTATATATATATATATATATATATATATATATATATATATATATATGTGCATACATACATATACGTGTATATATATACACATACATACACATATGTGTGTGTATATATATGTGTATATATATATATTTGCTTTTTGATAAGGCAATCGGGGTTCAATGACTTGCCCAGGATCACCAGCTAGTAAGTGTTAAGTGTCTGAGGCTGGATTTGAACTCAGGTCTTCCTTACTCCAAGGCCAGAGCTCTATTCACTGTGCCGCCTAGCTGCCCCTGTATATGTCTATATTAACAAGCTTCCATCGCTAAATGTCTGTCAACCATCCCTTCCGTAATGCAATATGGAATTTGTCACACACACACACATACACACACAAAATCAAGCTCACTACACCATAGCTTAAGTGTTCTACATTAAATGTTTTCCAGTGACAACTGTCAGGTGTAGCTGAGGGAGTCCTGAGCCTGGAGCCAGAAAGGCCACCATTCAAATCTACTCTCAGAGATTTATTAGCTGTTTGATCCTGGGAAAGTAATTTAATTTTTGTCTGCCTCAGTTTCCTCATTCATAGATCTCAGATTCTCCATGGTTGTTGAATACTCACAGTAGTTGCATTTTTCTTGCACTCCTCAAGGACACCTGAGTTCTCACTTATAATCTCCTCACTTATATTGAATTTTTAAGGTTTGTGATCACAGTTGATTTTATCTTTGCAGTACAATAAATATGATAGTATCCAGTTGTGGCCTAGCTACTGCAGAAAGCTTATGACTTGAGGCAGAAAATTCACTTTCATTCCTGTCCCTGCAATTTTTTTGTACCTCTGTGACAGTAGACAAGGTCCCTTACATCTCTGGGCCTCTATTACCTTCTCTATAAGATGAGAGGAATTGATTCATCTTTTGATTAGCAATAGGACCATCTACCATTCCATGTTTCATGAGAAAATACCAGAATCCAAGTTAATACAACTTTGTATGGAGAAATTAGAAGAAAAAAGAGCCATTTTGCACAAAGGTGGAGGTGAGCTAGCCTGACATACATTGATTTCTTGAAGAATACTATATTATGGCACGTTTATTCTGACACATAAATATCTATAAGAAAAAGTGACTTCAGAAGTCCCCTCAACTAACCCCCATTATTTTACAGATGAGGAAATTGAAACCATCAAAAAGCTTGATCAAGGTCATGTATGTAAAGCTGGAAATGATCTCAGAAGCCATCTAGCATATAGCCCCCCAACCCTAATTCTTTTCCAAATTAAAACAAAAAAAAAACTGAGGCCAAAGGAGAGTAAGTAGCTTCTCCTGAGCCATTTAGTTTGAAAGGCAGAGGTAGCACCTGAACATAGTGCTTCTGACACCAGAGCCTGCTCTGTCCAAGGAATCATCCCGCCTCCAACAGGTCTTCTAATCTTGTTGAGAAGACAGTACCCAAGTATATGTGAATGGATTTTGAGCTAAAAGGGAACTCAGACATCACCTAGGCCAAACTTTTTGTTTTACCAATGAGTAACCAGAGGCAGAGGGGAATTGAATGCCTTGTCCAAAGCTCTAATGAAAATTTAGTAGAAAAACTGGGACTTTAAAATAGATCCTGTGTCACAAAACACAGGGTTGTTTTCACTGTACTGTCTGGGTAAACAACATGGAACCGTGATTGTAAGTCATTTCTCATTTGTTTCCTCAACACTTCACATGCCAAGAGATTTGCACATAGTAGATTTCATAGAAGCTTTACAAATGTTGACTTGATCGAGCTGGACAAATGAAAGAGCCCTTTCATTCCTCTCTCTCTCTCTCTCTCTCTTCTCTCTCTCTCTCTCTCTCTCACACACACACACACACACAGATGCATGCACACACACATAAACATTAATGGGTATTAAGTACCCAGATATTCTTTGTCTAGAGGAAGGAGTCCACATGTTTAAAAACAACCACACTCACCCCCCTCCCCAACATACACTCACAATGTCTCCACAAATGTACCTCACAGATGTTTTATATAACCTTTCCTGGATCACATCTCTCCTGTATTCCTTCAAATATTGATTACCTGTTAGTAAGAGTTAGTGCTCTGGGTTTTTTTTTCCTCCCCTCCCATTGTCTTTTCTCTCTAAATCAGACACATCCACTGCCAGATGAGTAACATCACCAGACATCCAGATAATAGACTATTCCTGTGTCTTGGAGAAAAAAAAATGCTGAAGTACTCATGTCCTGGCTTTCCCTCACTTCACCCCACTCTGCTGGCTGTCTGGCTTCTCCTCCCCCATTTCTGTCTGATCAGATTACAGGCCCCGGCCCTTCTCTCCTGGGTTTGGCTGACAGCAAGATCAGCCCGCAAAAAAAAAAAAAAAGAATGGCAGTTCAAACACTGTGGTGGCAGAAGAAGGAATCAGAATGTAGCCACAGGGAAAAGGATCTGTAGGCCCAAAGGTACAATTTTATTTGCATCCACTGAGTTCTTTAGATTCATTGGTTCTGAAAAGTTCTGGACTTCAGTTTCTGCTTCTTTGAAAATAAGGAGATTTTTTTTAGATGAATGAATGAATGAAAAATCATTTATTAAGTATGCGCCAGGCACTGTGTTGTGTTACTCATATAGATACAAGCAAGTGTGATACCTTCGGCCTTTAAAAATGTGCATTTGTATATGTGTGGGCATGTATGCATGCATGCATGTGTATGTATATACACATACTCATGCACATATATGCATATGTGTGCATAAGCATGTGCATATGCACATACATGAATATGTGAATGTATGTCAATATAGTTATGTATTTATATTAAATATATATGTCCAAATTTATATGCACATATAATATAAAAATCAAAGTTGCATCCATATATATACAAATACAAGTTATTTTACCATTATTACATTACATTATATTGTATTATAGTTTGTTCTTCTTTTTGAAGAGGACCAATGACAGGAGGGAGGTGATGTCTTGACTCGAGTGTGAACTGGATTTAAGTGAGGCAGAGTTGTACAGAGTCATCAGAGTTCAGTGGCAAGACAAAAGTCAGAGTGACTGCTGATGAGCTGGGATGCAGTGAATGATCACAGTGTCTTTGATATCTGACCAAGCTTCAAGATTCACAGCATGTGCTTCAGCTGCCTTCGTGGCCATTGGAACAAATTGTTCTCATCTACCCATTCCACTGTGGGAAGGCTTCACATGCTTGGGATGCATATCTGTCTTTCAGTTACCTGGTTTTTAGCCTGACTATCAAGATGATTTTACCATGTGCCTGTGGTATGCTTATATATGTAGGTATATTTATATAGACGCATACAAGTAAATTGTTCCAAAAAATTTAGTGTGGTTTTAAATTCGTAATACCTTAAAACTGAGCTAAGACTTTTAGAATAACTCTGTGGACATGATCTCTCTCTCTCTCTCTCTCTCTCTCTCTCTCTCTCTCTCTCTCTCTCTCTTTCTCGCTTTCTCCGTGTCTCTGTTTCTGGTTCTCTGTCTCTGTCTTTGTCTCTGTCTCTCTCTCTCTCTCCTAAGGCAGATGCATGTTTTCATGGACAAAGGACATTCCTAGTGAGAAAGTTCCCTCTATGAATGCAGATGGCCCCTGCTTTACAACTTACAGTTTTAGAGAGCCGCTTCAGTCACTGAGAAGGTAAGAGACTTGTCCACAGTCACAGCAGGTGTCAGAGGCTAGACTTAAGTCCATTTACTACAAAGTAAATACAAAATAACTTAGGGAAGTGGTATGATATAGAAAAGTAATAGATGAATTTTATAAAAGAGATGGTACTCAATGGAGTAAATTAAATAAACCACATCCACCCCAACTAATATAAGTGATAAGATGCCAAGTTTGTCCTAGGAGTGACTAAGCCATGGATGCCCCTCTAAGGGTGATAAGAAGTCTATTCAGATTGGCTGAGGGACTTTCTCATACCCTCTGGGCTCTGAATAAAATCATTAAATTATTTAGAATTGGAGACCTGAGTATCTAGTGGCCAAGAAGAGAGAAAGTCTCTCCTGAGAAGGGATTGCTTAGGGCTACAAGAGTACCTTATCCTTGGCTTCACTCTCTTTCCTCTTCCTTTTGACTAGAAGATAGCCTTATCACTTTGAGTTAAAGAAAATTTAGGATTTCTCTCTCATTAGAAGGCCAATAATGTACCTGGACAGATTGGAAGCAGATTCAAGTCTTTAAAAAGAGACCAACCCAAAGAAAAGTAAACCTTACCCAAGGGGAACACCATGAGGAATCCAGCAAATGGACTCTCAGGATGTCTGAGTTATTTCTTTTGCTACATGTACTCTAAGGTTCATCTCACTGCCATTCAAATCTGTGTATACTAGTAGGAGTATGTGTTACAAACTTGAGGAAATCAGGTGTTTTCTACCAAGTGTTTGACTAAATCACCTGCCTAAGTGCCTTTTAATAAAAGTTCATGTTTGACCTACTGATTGATATCAACTCATAATCCTGGAAGGAGTAATACTGAGGGAGGTTTGTAAGGTATAGTACATTCAAATACCATGCCTACCCAAACCCCCCTGAGCTAACCCTAAAGCCCTGAGGAGACCTCTTGACCAAGTTCTGGCAACACATCTCCATAGTATGAGTGGGAGTTCAGATAGCAGCTTCTAAGTCTGCGCTACATTTACATATGTGGTTCGTATGCTTCTCAGAATGATTTGATTCAGAATGTGAGCCTACAAGTTCAGAATGTATTAGCTGCCTCATTGCATAAGCAACAATAGAATTCAGTTAGCAAAATCATATGAGTTTGGGGAGAATGTGCCGACATGACAGCTTGTTTCTGGATACAGCTCTGCCACTCACTGATTTTGTGCTCTTAAAATCATTTTCTCCTGACATCTCTTGAGAAATGTGCTGTAATCAGTAACCAGTAACAGAAAAAAGGGTCCCTCCTTGAGCATCTACCTTACATATATGGGAATGACCTGGAAGTGAGGAAAATAGAATGTGATCTCACAAAGCCACTTTCCAACCCAACACATCTCTAATTATCTCCTCCTAATTGAATTGGAAATGCCCCCAGGGAAAGGACTTCCCCAGTGTTTCTCAGCAGGCCATTACACAGAATGAAGGATCTCAAAATTGGAAAGGGTAGAACACTGTTAAAAGAGAATCGAAGCTTCCCATAGTAGAGGGATGGTAAGAGAGTCCAAAGTCTCTTTAATTAGAAGCAGTGTTTTTCTATGGTAGAGTGAAAAGTACACTAGGAACTAGGAGACAAGGGTTCTAATCCAATGTCCAAGTTTTCTTAAGGGCTAAGAGGTTTTCACAAAGACCAAGTCTAGTTATTCATAAAGCAATAGAAGGTCATAATGGTGTGTTTTAATTCACATAAAAGAAACATCAGGGCTGAATATGAGACACCCAGTGGTGATATAATGAAGGAATAGAAATAGGGAAAGACATGATACATAAGGAATGCCATTCAATTTCAGTCAGCAGAGGCAGATCACCAAGGGGCAGACAACTGGATCTCAATCACCAGGGTGTACTGTTGCTAAAGCTTCAGATGTCATAGTCTCTAGACAATTTAAGGAGAACAGCATCAAGTCTAGGCTGGAGGGGCTGTCCTGGGACTTGACTCTCCTATTTTTCTCTTGTCCTCCACAACTCTCTCTGAATGTTATGTGGTATAATTGTTATTCCTTTATCTCTGTAATCGGGGAAGCTCAGTTCCTTAAAGCATTTTGGATTTCTAATGAAGATGCAGATTTGGTCCAAATCCCTCTTCTTTTCAGTTCCCAGATATTGGGAAACTAATTAAAAACCAATAACTATCTAGTTCCCCTTTGTAATGTCATATGTACAGTAATTATTTTTCATAAACAATGGGAGTAAGAAGGATTAGCAGAGTTTTGTTTAGTAAGGAGGATTAGCCACCTTTGTGAAGGTGTGTAGATATTAACAAAGGTGGGCAGGGAGACAGACCAAGTATAGAGGAGAGCTCGTTACCTGGCAGTGATTGTCATGTTCCGTCTCCAGACAGAGCAAATCACTTCATTGAGGCATTGCCACCAATTCACTGGTTACTTCAGCCAGATGCTGACAATCATTCCCATACTATAGGTCCATTCTAGATGTGCTCAAAAATACCTCCCAACCGAAGTCCTATGACCCAATTTTCATCACCTCTAGAATTGTAGATTTAGACTAGATCATTGTGGAGGTCTTTTTTTTTTCCTCCTCCATTATGCCTCCTGAGATTCTATGGATAATCATTCTATTAAAAAAATCCTAAGACTAGCAGTCTAGATAATTAAATCCTGATTTACTCTGGTGCCATTTTAATCTTAGGGGAAAAAATAAAGCAGGCCCCAAATGGCAAAGGTGGGCCAATGTGTTTCTTTCTTTGCTTGTTTTAATTCTCAACAAGGGTACAAGTGCCTACTCATCAACATAGGAGCAAAGATTTAAACATTGAGGCGAACTTAAAAGTCACTTAGTTGAGCATTCTTATTTTTACAAAGGACGAAACTGAAACCCACAGAGGTTAAATAAAGTGCAAAAGATCATAAAGGTAGTAAATGTTTGAGAAGTTATTCGAACATTTGTTTTTTCCCAACTCCAATCCAATGCTCTAGCCACTGTGGTCATACTGACTCTCATAACTGCATACTTTGACATATTTGAGGTCTGATCTACATGAACTCCCCCTACAAAATTACAAAACACAACTTCTCAACCTGGGTGACATTCATATATGTCTTTACCTGAAACCTTCATTGTGGGTAAACCCAACACAGTGGGTTCATTCTCCTGGGTCTATTGGTAATGAAGAGATCCCAACAGAAAACTGGAAATTTGCATTGACTTTTCTTCACTAAGTGATCAGATCTGCTACTTTTTCCACTATGCATTTGAGGACATCCTTCATACCACTTTTATTCAATGCTTGGATGAAAATCTATGGAAGCTTTTTCACCAGCAGCATTGTACTCTCATATTAATAACATTTTGAGTATGGCAATGGAGCAGAAGGAAGGAGGTAGGAGGGACAAATAACTGAGTATGACACAGAATAGGAGAATATGACCTATTTTTACTATTGGAGAAAGCATAATGGGGCATTCTGAATTGTTTGCTAAAGGATCCAGATTTGAATACCATAAAATAGAGATAAAGTATTTATTTAGTTAGACACACGGAATCAGTGGAGGGCAGAATAATTACTTTGTTCCTTAGTACCCCAAGAATTAGGCACTGATATCTTCCATCAATGTGAAATGATAGTTCAAGAATTAAACTTCCAAATATGGTTAGGTCATGCCAAAATAATTTTTTTTTTTCTTGCAGGGGCCAGATTGTTATTAGATGTATGACTGGGTTAGGATAGTAATTTTCAGATAAGGGCATTATTCTTAAACTAACTGTCATGACATTTGGAAAGCACCTAACCTTAAGATTAGACAAAAAACTTGGGATGCCACCATCATTGTGCTCATCTTTCATTCCTAACCCATTTCTTCTATCACCTATGTCCCTTATTTCCTGCCGTGCCTAATACATAGTAGGAACCAGAACAAATGTATATGTATTGATTAATTTTCTTAATATATGCTAGTAGAAAGAAGCAGGGTGCATGGAAAGAAGACAAGATTTTGCATCATAGGATCTGGGTTCAAATCCAAGCTCCACAAGTTAACTAGTTTTGTGACCCTGGCCAAATAATTTAACTTCTCTGAGGCTCAGTTTGCTCATCCATAATATAATGGAGTTGGATTAGTTGACCTTTAAAGTTTCATTTATTTCTAAATATCAATTTTCTCTTGTATTTTCAAATTACTTCTCCACTGAGAATGATCTGTTTTTATTATCCCTATCTATACCTCTAGTTCCTGCTCCTTATTACCTTGTTCTATTTTAGCTCATCTGAAGTGAAACCACTTTGCAATTACTCCAATATTCCAAATGATCTGTTATCTCAATGATCTAACACTTAAGATCACAGCCCATATATGTCTAGCCATTCTGTATGACTCTTGTTCCAGTCCTCCCATCAATTTACCCCAAGACATTGACACAAAATATCAGGGGTCTTCCAATACTCTCTTGAAACTCCCTGGGTGCCAATGGAGCACACAGGCTGCTCATCATTGCGCCTTCTGTAATTAAATGAGATAAGTAATATAAAGTGCTTCGCAAACATTAAAGCACTATAAAATGCCAGCTACCATTAAGCCACACAACATAATCTAAAGCATCCTGTGCAGATCCGTGTAACACCTATTGTTTAAGCTATACTTTTATTTAAAAGCATTTTACGCCATCAGTTCTACTTGTATTATGCCTTTCTGCCTTTCATGTTCACTTCCATTAGATATCTGCAACTCTGCCTCCCCTTGTAGATCCATTATGTGCCTGGGAACAATGGGACCGAAGAGAGGTTCAGTATCCTGTTGAGGAAAGGTCAGAGTTCGCTCTTCAGGCAGAGTACAGGAATCTTCCTTCATTGTAACACAAAGAGCTGTCCATGGTGCTATCCTTTTGAGTTCTCTTTCAAAGGATAAAAACAGTGTTTAAAGAATGTAGATAAATTTAGGAGTGTATTGAATCCTAGCATGGTCTAATGAGTGGGAGGGGGATAAAACAGCATGGAGAATTGGTTGCAACCAAGTGTTTATATATACCTAGTTATTAACAAAGTGCATTACAGCTTTTTAATTTCTCTGTTTCTTACTTTAATTTTACTTAACATTTTTAATCTCCACCAAATACTCCCATATATCTATCAGCCCAACTGGAAAGTCTAAGTGCAGAACAAAGCAAAGAAGACAGTGAAGTCACAGAAGTGATATCCCTGGATTTCAATTTAGTAGCATGGTGGTGGAATAAAAAAAAATATTGGGATAGGAGCCCAAAGATTGGTAATGAGGCTTCAGTCCTGCCTCTCACTTTTTCTGGAAATATGATTTTGGTCAAGTCACTTCCATTCTTTACACATAATTTCTTTGCCTATGAAATAATCATGTTACATTAGATAATTTTAAGTTCACTCTGAGTCCAAATAGTAACAGTCCATCTGAAACCATAATATTTATACTCTTATTAATGCAGCCTGTCACATAACAAATCCTTAATACTTGTTGGTTTGACTCATGTTACACACTTTTCATATATTCTAATTTTTACTGCATTTACCTGCATGAAATATTTCTTAAGAGCACCACCTACATGACAAGTCACTAAAAACTCTGGGTCTCAGTTTTTTCATCTGCAAAATGAGGACAACAGATTAGAATGCATCTAACTTCCCTTCTAGATTTAGATCTATGATCTTACAGTCTTATGATTATGAACTCCTTGAAGGCAGGCATCATATGCATCTTTATATCTCTCCTAGCATCTGATGAATTTCATCATTTATCTATTTCCATCATTATTAAAAGGGGAGAAAAAGAGAAATAACCAAACTAAGATATTCCTATGTTCACTCCAAAATATAATAACATAAGAGAGAATGATATTCCACAAGAGGAATCCTTAAATCCACACTTACATTTCTTCTTGTGTAAACTCAAGGTTTTCAGGGTAGTTCAAATTGTTTAATGCAATTAAATTCAGCAACTTTTTTATTAAGCATCTACTGAGTAATGGCCCAATTTAACAAGAGAAGAGTTCCCTGCTTTCATTGTACTTATAATCTGGGGATAAGACAGAATAGATTATTAAATAATTATAATTTGAGTCCATGTGGTCTTACAAGAGCAATTACTAGAGAATATTGACTCCCCTGGTTGATATAATAATACATTTCTGCCTCTCGCCTCCCATATAGTCTCTGTAGATTCTTTCCATAAAATGTCCTCTGTCTTGTACTACTGTATTAATATCCCTCACTCAATAAATTACAATCACTCTCCTCTGCTAGAAAGTAAGCTCTGTATAGAAATAATTGTATTATCTGAATTTGCATTGTCCATGGCCAGCATAGTGCCTAGTATAGACTAGATGCTTAATAAATGATGATTGACTGGCTCACTTTGTTTTCTTGTCATACATGATACTGGGAAAGAGTTCATTTTTATTTCTGTGGCTGAAATTATCTGGGATAATATATTGTGTCCTTACATTCACCAGGCATCTCTCTTTCTCCCTTTGGTCACTGGCAAGTATGTTTCTTCACACATATAAATTCCTTGATTCTCAATGAGGTCATCTCATCATGACACTATTTGTATTGAAAAAGAGTGCTTGATTTCTGGGGGTGAGGGGCTAGGAAAGATAATGATAATTTAAATTGTAACATTTGCTAAATCTGATCTATATTAGGGGCTCTTAACCTGAAATCTATGAAATGTAAAAACAATTTTAATAATAATGTATTGACTAATCATTTCCCTTCACAATTTTTATTTTTCCATTTATTTTATTGTGAAAAGAGGTCCACAGGTTTGGCCAGACTTTCAAAGGGGTCCAGGACGCAAAAGGTTAAGAATCTCTGATGTTGATACTCCTTTCCTTATTTTCTCTTATGGGAACAACTCTTCCTTCATATGACAGTACTTGTCTAAGTTACATGCACTAAAAGACTAATTCAATGAACTTTCTATATAATCTTGGAAATGAATATCCTTCTATGATATTAATTACAAGTATGTCCTCACCCTATTGGAATATTAAGTCAATATCTTTTGAGTGGCTGAGGATTCTACAGAAGAGTTTCTGTATAGTCCCAACACCTGACACAATGAAAACAATGTCTCCATGAAGTACAACACCTACAGCCCTTCACTGTCAACAAAGAACCCTGCTATTATTTGTACTTTATGCATTTATAAATGAGAGGGAGTCTCTAAGGCAAAGTGTCAGGAGAATTTTTTTTTATTGTTGTTCAGTCATTTTTCAATCATGTTCAACTCTTCATTACCCCATTTGGGGTTTTCTTGGAAAGGATAATGGAGTATTTTGCCATTTCCTTCTCCAGCTCATTCTACAGGTGAGGAACTGAGGCAAGTGGGGTTAAGTGACTTGCCCAGGGTCACACAGCTGGTAAGTGCCTGAGGGTAAGTTTGAATTCAAGAATACAAGTCTTCCTAACTCCAGGCAAAGAACTTTATCATTGTACCACCTAATTTACCTCTCTGTTCAGTTTTCTCATCTGTAGAATGAAGGATTAAAACTGTATGACCTCTGAGGTGTCTCTCAGCTGTGAACCATGGTCTTATGATACACTATCAATAACTATCATTTTTTGGGGGGTTGCATTACTTAATTTTACTAGAGAACTGTGAAATAACATAATCACCCAAAATGGATGGTAAATTCACCGAAGGCAGGGCCCAGATTTATTCCTGTCTTTTTAGTTGGTTTGTGCTTAACTAAGTGCCATGAACATAATAGGAATTAAAGAAATACCTGTTGTTTGATGGATTGGATATAGAAATAAAGTAATGCAATTTCAAGTGTTTTGGAATTTATTTTCAAAAGTTAATTCTTACTATCCACCTGAGAGATACTGTGCTGACTGATTGTTGATGTATGAAAGGAAATAGAATAAATGATAGGTTCATAAGAGAAATATAACGGAAGCCATGTGAGGTTGACACCAAAAGGTCTGGTTTTTAATCACAGTATCAATATTCATTTGCTCTGTGTTTGTGTGTGTCCTCCTCCAGGGCTTCACTCTCTTCGTTGAAAAAGTGGACATGATAACACTATTCATATAATAGAGTAGTCTTATGGGCAAGCAAATAAGCAAACAAATAGACACTGATAAACAACAACAATAACATAAAAGTTTGGTAATCCACAAAGTGTGATCAAATTCCATTGCTGATAATGGGCTTAATAGTAGCAATAATAAAAAAAAAAAATTGAAGAGATACCTTTGCCAAGTGCTTAGACGACAGAAGTCTCTGCGGAGAAAGGCCTTGTGTTGAAATTTTATAGTGGGATAAGAAATCAACAGGTGGTACCAGGGGAATAGAGGATTCAAATTATAGAGAACACTAATTAAAGACATGAAGGAAGCAAAGAAAGGGAAGCATCAGTCAGATGGCAATGGGTAGAGTTTTCATGGGGAATAATATTTTTTTTAATAAAATGGAGTATGGCATAATGCACACAGAGACTAATGCACAAAAGACCAGGATTGAAGTCCTCCTGATACATGCTCACTCTTGATCTTATGTAAATCACTTAAGGTCTCAGGGCCTTAAGGCCACTCTCTATGACTATAAGATGGAGGGAAGGAGCCAGCAATTTTCAGTTTTAGAGAAAAGTTCTAACCAGGAGGGTGTGTGT
Source organism: Phascolarctos cinereus (assembly GCF_003287225.1). Classification (NCBI taxonomy): domain Eukaryota; kingdom Metazoa; phylum Chordata; class Mammalia; order Diprotodontia; family Phascolarctidae; genus Phascolarctos; species Phascolarctos cinereus. Next base: position 16,081,737 of record NW_027555625.1, read on the forward strand.
GTGTGTGTGTGTGTGTGTGTGTGTGAGAGAGAGAGAGAGAGAGAGAGAGAGAGAGAGAGAGAGAGATTTGAAAATAAAAAGGGGAAGGGTGAGATTATAAAATTACATATTTTAGAGTTGCATAGGACCTTAGAGACAGTCTGTTCTAACCACCTTATTTTACAGATGGGCAAATGGAAGTAAAGAGAAGGTAAATGACTTGTCCAGGGTCATAGAAGTAAGATGTCTGAGGACAGAGAGGAACCTAGGGCTTCCTAGTCTGAAGTTTACTTGTGACTACTTGTCCATGCTGCATCATTAGAATATAGAGAAATATTTGGCTACTGATTGCAATATTGCCAATTTGAGATCAGGAAGCTATTGAGGGGTTTTGTACAGAAGAGTGAAATGATAAAATTGGTGCATCAGAAAGATATGTCTGGCTGTGTGTGAATGTCTGATTGCAGGGAGAAAAGGGGAGGAGCAGGGAATTCTGCTAAAACGTTATCACAATAGTCTGGAAGTTGCTAAGCACCTATACATGAGAATATCTGTAGTAAGAGTAAAACATAGGCAGCAGCTCTTAGAGGGACAGAATTGCTTCAAACCCACATTTTGTATGTGTATTTCTCAACAATTTCAACCGAATAATTTCATTCCAGTAACCTCACAGAGTCGTCTCCTCCAATATGTTCCCTGACCCCACTGAGACAATCATGCTCACTCCAAATGCAACCTGATGCTCAGATCACTATTCATTTGAGTGCCATTGAAACTCAAAGTCCCCTCCCCCAAGGCTTGTTAAGCGGCCTCTCCAGGATGTCTCTGCCACTTTCCTTGCTGAATGTGGTGAGGCAGAGGATTTTAATTGAATGTGTGTCAAAGCACTCATGGCTTGTCACATTTCAGGGGGAGGTGGGTAGGTGCTCGTGGAATGAGAGCCATAATTATGAAATCATCTCAAGGAGTTTGAAAAGGGAAATAGTAAGGACTTAAAGGAAATGAATGTTAGAATAAGAGTTTTTCAACTTCTTAGGAAATGTGGAAAGAAGGCCATAGTATGAGGAGGCCTGAGAAGCAGCACAGTAGAATGAGAAAGAAGGCAAGATTTGAAATACACTTAGAGTATATACCTGGAATGGTACAGTGCATACAGCACTGGGCCTGCAATCAGGAAAACTTGAGTTCAAATCCAACCTAAGACACTTGCTAGCTGTGTGACCATAGGCAGCACTTAATTCTGTTTGCCTTGGTTTTCTCATCTGCAAAATAAGCTAGAGAAGGAAATGGCAAACTACTCCAGTATCTTTGCCAAGAAAACGCCAAATGGGGTCAAGAAGAGTCAAACATGATTGAAATGACTGAACAACAACAAATTTGCTAGGAATATATTACTGTTCCACATCCAGCACACTGAATAAATGTGCACATCCCTCAGCCTCTCTGTATTCCAGTCTGTAAAAATGAAAATAATAATAACATGCAATTCACAAGCATAAAATGAGGTTAAGTTTAAACACTTTGTAAGTCTCAAGATGCAAGAGAAATAGCAGTGTTAGTCGTAGTGGGGATTATAATGCTTATGGCAGTGAGAGTGGTGAAGGTCCAGACCTAGAATTTTGCAATTATAGGAAACTTCTTGTGGGAAATCTCCCTTCAATATTGTACTTCCATGACAAAGGTGTATTTTTTTTACCTAGCATTTACAGAATGCTTTCAAGTTTTCAGTGCTTTATGAATATTATCTCATTTGGTCCTTATAATAACCAAGAGAGGAAAAGGCTATCTTTCTGACTCCAGGCCCAGTGATCTGTTCACTCTGCCACCCAGCTGCCTAAAGTGTAGATTTGAAAGAATTCAGAGAACTGAAATTCTTAGAAAAAATTTCTGGGTAAAAGAAAAAACTGAATAACCTGCCCCGGACACTTGGTTCAAAGAAGGACTTGCACTCTGGTTGTCTTAACTCCAAGACTACTTTTGCTCCACAATGTCATACTTACTCTCAAAATATTGTTAGCTATTACTATTATTGATAGAAGTAGCAGTAGCAGCAACATTAACTAGCTTACTGGATTGTTTTGAAGACGTTGTTTTGTAAATCTATTATGTCTGAGTTTTTGTTGCTATCTCTAGCTAGCTATCAACATCATTTCAATGAATTTTATTTCCTACTTACAAATTGCTTTTTAAAATGTGTGGACTGAGTCACACCTTCACCACCAAGGTTGTTTGTCCTTCTTTTTGAAGAGGACCAATGGCATCACAGGTATCCTCTTGACTTGCACATTAATTGGATTTAAGTGAGGCAGAGTTGCTTGAGGTACTTAGCCTCAATCTCTATTCCTGAATCTCTAAAGCCCAGTGTCAGGAAAAAAAATAGTGATGGCCCAGGATTCAATGGATGATATTGGTTTCCCAGATGTCTGACCAATCTTTAAACACTCCACAGCTATCTTCATTGCCATTGGAACAAATTGTTCTCATCTGCCCATTCTACTGAGCAAAGTCTTACAATATGCGTCACTCTAACTCACCAACAGGTTTGAGACCTGTAAGTCATCTTCAACACTGTTTAGCCCATCTACTGTTGTAGTTTACCAGGATGTGGCCACTGTGCATGCTACAGTTTTTTTGGAGCCACAGTTGGATGAAGATGGACATGAAAGATGGATGAGCTGCCCTGAAAAGGGCCCAGCAAGGCTCCACACCAGAGGTGCTATTCCTCCCTAAACACCCCCTCACACCCAACCAGTATATTAGTGTGTTGGCACATTAATTGTCCTTTGCTTCATTATACCTCCTCTCACTTTGACTCTTTCCACATTTTGTGATTTTATCCAATTTTGTTCATCCAAAAGGAAACTTCAGGTTCTTTGCATTCACCTTTCTATGATTGATTTGTAGTGATATTTCAAAAATAGTTTGTTGTTATCCTTTGGCCACTATTTACCAATCAATCAATATTTATTAAGCACCTACTATATGTTGGGCACTGTACTAAGAACTGGCCATATAAAATGAGGCAGTTCCTGCACTCAGTGAACTTAGAATATAACAGGAGAGATGACATACAAACAAATATATACAAAGAAAGCTTGTTCTTTTGTTCTTTCATTCATTTGTTTGTTCATTGTTTTCTTTCATGCTCAAAGAGGACTAAAATAATATCATGATGTCGGGGTCAATATATAGCATATCAAATTGTGGCTGATCAGACCAATAAAAGTTCAGAAGTCTTTACCACAGTTCAGGCACAAATAGTCCATGTGGGCATTTGGTATGGAGATTTCCCTAAATTTACACAGACAACATATTTTTTTTAGTTGCTGAAATTTGTTTTGCTAATGGAGCACAGTACTTTTTTTTTTTTTGATGTGGGCAATGCTGAATGATTCTATGCAGTGTCTCCCATATCTCACAATTGATGCCAAAGTTCTTTGGGAAGACCTTGTGAGTGTCCTTGCAAGCTGCACACAGGATAGACAGGATATAATTAACATATGGAAGGAACTAGAATTAAGAAAGGTAGGAGAAGATTTCATGTAGAAGGTAAGAGTTTGCTAAAATTTAAAGGAAGATAGGGAAATCAGTAGGCAGAATTGAAGAGGGAGAGAATTGAAGGCATGAGGGATGGCCATGGAAAATGTCTGGAATCAAGGGAGGCAGTACAGCTAGGATGCCAGTGTCACTAGATTAAAAAGTATATGCTGGGGAGTAAGTTGGAAGAAGACTGGAAAAGTACATCAAGGGTAGGTAATGAAGGGCTTTGAATGCCAAACAGAGCATTTTGTATTGATCCTAGAAGTGCTAGGGAGTCAATAGAGTTTATTGAATAGGAGAGTGACATGCTCAGACCTGTGCTTTAAGAAACTCACTTTGATGGCTTAATTAGAAAATGGATTGCAGTGGGGAGAAATAGGCAGGCCTACCAGCAGCCTAATGCAATATTCCAGGCATGAGATCATAATGGCCTACTCTAGAGTAGTGGCAGTGTCTGAAGAAAGAAGTGGTCATATGCAAGAGGTATGATGATTAAATTGACAGCTCTAGGCCACAGATTGGGCATGGGAATGAGAGAGAGGGAAGAATGGAGGATTATTCCTAGGCTGTGAATTTGGACTGGAAGAATGGTGTTGTCTTCTGCAATAGTAGGGAAGGTTGGAAGGGGGATGTTCCAGGGGAAAGATAATAAATTCAGTTTGGGATATATTGAGCTTATGACATCTACTGGACATTCATGCCGGAAATGACTGAAATGGTACATGGAAATAAAAGATTTATTATACAAATGAAATTGGATTAAATAATTGCAAAAATATTAATTGTTCATGGGTAGGCATGGCCAATATAACAAAAAATGACAATTTTACATAAACTAATTTATATACTCAAGGCTTTCTTAATTATTTTTTTTCTAAAATTATATTTCTAAATTAGAAAAAAATGCATTTGGAAGCATAAAATAAATCAAGAATATTAAAGAAACTAACAAAAAAAATACAAAAGAAAGAGGTTTAGTAGTACCAGACCTTAAACTATACTATAAGGCAGCAATTATTAAAAGTCTCTGGGACTGGCTAAGAAATAGAAAGGCAGATCAATGGAATAGAGTAGAAATACAATTTGCAACAGCAAATAAATTTAATAACCTTGTATTTGACAAGTATAAAGACTTAAGATTTGGGGGGAAAATTCATTATTTAGTAAAAAAAACCTTGGGAAAACTTGAAAGTGGCATGGAAGAAACTCGGCATAGACCAATATCCTACACCATTTACCAAAATAAGTCAAAATGGGCACGTGACCTAGATATAAAGAAAAATATTACCAAGAAAATTAGGGGGAAAAAAAACATGGAACATATTCTTTATCAGGCTTATGGATAGGTGAACAAGTTATGAATAAACAAGAGATAGTGAGCAAAGTTAGGCATAAAAGGGATAATTTTAGTTGCATTAAATTTAAAAGGTTTTGTACAAATAAAACAAATGTAGCTAAGATGAGAAAGCAGAAAATTGGGCAAAAATTTTATAAGAAGTTTCTCAGATAAAGGTCTTATATCTCAAATATAAAACTAACTTTGTCAAATCATCAAAGGGTATGAACAGGTAGTTTTCCAATGAAGAAATCAAACCAATTTCTAGTCATATAAAAATGCACTAAGTCATTACTGATTACAGAAATGCAAATTAAAACAAGTCTAAGTTATTGTTTTGTGCCCATCAAATTAGCTAAAATGACTGAAGAAGAATGTGACAAAAGTTGGAGGGGGTGTGGAAAAAAATGGGACACTAATTCATTGTTGGTGGAATTGTGAACTCATCCAACCATTTTGGAGAACAATTGGAATTATTTTCCAAAGAGTTATTAAAATTCCTATACCCTTTGACCCAGCAATACCACTACGACTACTAGGTCTATTTCCAAAAATTATTACAGAAAAAGGAAATGAACCTATATGTTCTAAAATATTTCTAGCAGCTCTCTTTGTGGTGGCAAAGAACTAGAAATTGCAAGGATGCCCATCAATTGGGGATGGCTGGGCAAGCTGTGGTATATGATTTTGATGAAATACTGCTGTGCTATGAGAAATGATGAGTTTAATGATCTTAGGAAAAAACATGGATAGGCTTGCATTAAATAATGAGGGATGAAATGAGTAGAAACAAGAGAATGCTGTATACAGCAACAGCAATATTGTTTTAAGAATGACTGAACAAATAAGACATTTTGACTATTATGAATATCCAAACTAGCTATAAAAGACCTATGAAGGAAGACATTATTTACATCCAGAGAAAGACTGATGAATAGAAATATGTGTAAAATAATTTTATGCACATGCATGTACATATGGATATTTGTGTATATGCGTATGTGTATATATGTATAATAGCTTTATTATGTTTAAATTGAATAGCAAGTTGTACATAATAGATCTTCAGTTTCATGTGCAATCATTTTTTTAAATTATGTTGTTATAGAAATGTTTGTTTTATCCACTAAATTAAAAATAAAATAAATAAAAATTGAAAAAAAAGATTAAAAGCAAGCTTCAGGCAGGGTAGGTAGATTTGAGAATAATTAGTGTACAGATGGTATTTTAAATCCATGGGGATAAGAATGGCACATAGTAAGTGCTTAGTGAATATTAACTGATTAATTGAAATAATGAGTTCACCAAATAGTATAGAGGAAGGAGGGAAGAGAGTCCAGGACAGAACACTGAACAAATATTCAGTTGGATGATGTGATCTGTAAGAGGATCCAGCAAAGGAAATATTAGCAGTCAGAGAGGTAGAAAGAGAATCAGGAGAGAGTGGTTTCCTGAAAATCTAGAGAGAAGAGAGTATCAAGGAGGAGAAGATGATCAACAGCATCAAAGGCTGAAGAGAGGTTAAAGAAGATGAGGATTAAAAAAAGCCATTGGATTTGGCAACTAAGAGACCATTAATAACTTTAAAAAGAGCAGTTTTACTGGAATAATAAGGTCAGAGATCAAATTGCAAAGAGGTTAAGAAAAGAATGAGATGAGAAAAAGTGAAGCACCTATTAGAGATGGTCTATAGATATAGAGTTTAGCTACAATGGACAGATAGGATAATAGTGAGAATAGAAGAATCAAGTAAAGGGGTTTGGGTTTTTTTTTGTTTTTGTTGTGTTGTTTGTTTTTTGTTTTGCCCCCAAGATGGAAGACCTGGGTTAATTTGTAGACACTAAGGGAATAAGATAGTAGACAGCAGGAGATTAAAAATAAGTAGTGGAATGGGGATGACATGTCAATCTGTTGTAGGAGGTAGGATGGAATAGGATTACTGGAACAGGTAGATAGATTAGCCTTGTAAGGAGTAAAACAATTTCATCATGTGAGACAAGGGTGAAAGGGAAGGAGGCATCTTACTGAAAGGAGAGGAGAAAGAGAGAAAAAGGACTTTTCAGAAAATGGTCTCATTTTTTTCTATAAAATACAAGGCAAGGATATTCATTAAAAGGGTGAGAGGAGGGGAAGGAAGCCTTCGGAGATTTGAAGAGAGATGTGTCTGTGTGATTTGTCCTTCACTCTCAAAGAGGACCATGTCATCAGGAAGATGATTCCATGACTTGCAAGTAAATTGGATTACAGTGAGGTAGGGCTGTGTAAAGTCACCAGCTTCACTTTCTCCTCCAGAGCCAAATGGGAACAGTGGCCAGATATAGATCAGGACAACTGGAGATGGCCCAGGATGCAGTGAGAGACCTTGGCATTTTTAAGCTAAGGTCTTTCCCAACTTCTCACTTTAAGTGAAGCAATATCTATATATATCTATATCTATATATCTATATATATATCTATATAGATATATATCTATATAGATCTATATATATATATCTATATATATCTATATATCTCTATATCTATATATCTATATATATATATATCTATATCTATATATATATAGATATAGATATAGATATATATATATATAGATATATAGATATAGAGATATATAGATATATATAGATATATATATATAGATCTATATAGATATATATCTATATATATATATCAAACTGAGAGGAGAAGACCCTCAGGGTTTCTGGCCAAAAGAGAAACAATTTCTATAAAAAGAGTTGGGAAAACCTGCTGTGGAAATTGGGGTAGAGTTGATAAAGATACTATAATAAGATTGCCTAGCAACACTGAGGACCCAGTTGAGGTTATATAAAATGCATTTTTAGTGAAACCAGTCAGAATGATTGTGAGATTTTCTCTACTTTCATTTAGTAGCTTGTTTACAGAAGTGAAGGTAATAAGTGCAGGGTTCAATCCAAGACTAATTTTGACAAGACATAATTAGTGATATGATAAGGGTCCTAAGGATTCAAGAGAGAAAGCAGTTGATTGTTTCATCAAAGAGTCTAGATGAGGAAAAGAGGAGAGAGGCTAGTGTAAAGGAGATGATCTGAGTGATATTTGAGAGGTCAAACTATTTGAGGCATAGTATGGATGAAAAGTAGGGTTTTGTAAGAGAAGGGAGAGGGAAGTGTGAAAAGCCAATTGATTATGGTCAGATAAGGTGATTTCAGCATCTTTGAACATGGGACATGGCAAGATCAAGGGTATGGCTGTTTTTTATATGGCTGAGGTGGGTTGGAAGAGTAGTTGATGGGAAGTAAATAGTTTAAAAAAAACTAAGTTAGGAAGTTTGAGGGAGAGTCAGTTTGTATGTTGAATTCTCCTACTATGAGGGCAGGAGATGTAGAAGAGAGAAAAATGGTGAGCTATATAGGAAACTTATTAAAGAAGGAAGGAGATTGACTCACAGCTGGAATATATAGATAAGAGCTACCAAGATTCTGATTGGGTGGTAATGAGAAAAATTAATATACTATTAATAAATAATCATTAATCTGTGATTCATCCTTTTCCTCTTATTTTCTTTAAGACTCCACTCCTGAAAAGGTCAGTCATTCCCTGAAGGGTGTAATTGAGTAATGTGATCTCCCAGCCTCAAAACATCTCCTTGGGCCTGGACACTTTCTTTCCTATTTGTTTACTCTGTGAGCAGAAGGCAGCCATAGCTAGATCTTTCCCCCAGGATATGGCTCCTTATCCTAGATCTCCATTATGTTTTATGGTTACTCAGATCCTGACCAAGGAAACTAGTCAGAGAGGTTTGGATGGAAATGCAGATGGATTTCCCTTACCAGAAGCCTTGAGGCTGCTGAGTTTCATGATCAAGCCACAGGAGGAGCTGAAGACTTTTAGTCCTTGTCCACCAATCACAGTTGAGTTTCATTTGTCAGGGAAGTTCTGGGTCAGAAGGTGCACACTTGACTTAAGAAGTTTCTGAGTCTCCCTTGCTGTCTTTGGTTATGGAGAATAACCACAGACCACCAATTTGTTGATTATTGGCTAGTCTAGTTAATAAATTTATTGTTAATTACCTGGAAAGACTATCTCTCAAGGAGTTTTATTTACCATAGTACATATGAATAGCATGAACTTCAGAAGAAGAGAGATTACTGAGTGATGGAGGAAGGGGGAGAACTTTTAAGTTGTCATGGGGAGCAAGGAGTATTTCAACTCTCCTGCCTTGGCCAATGACCTAAGAAAAATGAGTGAAGGTGTAGCCAGTACTGGAAAAAACGGTGGCCAGTGAGGCTGCATCATCAGAGGGAAGGCAGATTTCAGTAAGAGCTAGTAGATGAAAAGAGTAGCAGAGAAAAAGGTTTAAGATGAAGGAAAATTTATTTTCTATGGAAGAGATATTCTATAACACATATTAGTTTAAAACTTTGGCATGGAAAAAGACTTTTGGCTTTACTTTCTATTCATTTTGTGTGACTGAGTGACACAGAAAATCAAATCTTGCTGCCTATTTAAAAAAAAAAACAACACATCTGTAATTGCATAATTAAAAAATTCACTAATGAGATTAAGATGGAGCTCTGTTAATTAAGAGATGACAAATTAAAGAGCTGAGAAGAGTGTTAATGAAAAATGTTTTGCTGGATTTGAATCACGGGGAAAAAAATAAGGAGATAAACAAGGGAGTGTTGACAGGAACCTCTGTCTTGCCAAAGACACAAAGTAGTCCAGGACTGGCAAACAGAGCTTCATCTGTGTTGAGGGTAATTTCAAGAATACAGTTTGTGAGAAGGAAATAGTTGCATCTGGTGTAGAGAATTAGCCAAGTCTGATAGCCCCTAGAAGCTATCCTGATGGGAGACGTGATTATTAGTCCAGAACACATGCATTAATCAGCCCTGGAAAATTTACCATTTGTTCACATGCATATACTTTTCACTCATCATTATTTATTTATTTTGGACAGCTACCAGGCATTGTTTTGGGGGGTAGTATTTTAGAAGTGGAAGCAGGCTTGTTATTATGGAAAATTAGTGTTTTTTCATATTTTTATGTTAGGGTGGGGAGATCACTTCCAAAACTGGCTCCTGAGCCTTCCTCTTTCCTCCTATCTCCAATTTACAATGTTATCTTTGTCCTTTACCTGTATGCTTCTTTCAAATTGCAAAGATAAGGCAATATTATAAAACCTTACCTCTTTCTCTCTGTCTCTCTTTGTCTCTCTCTTTCTGTGTCTGTCTCTCTTCCTCCCCATCCTTTCTCCTCCTGCATTGTTTCCTCCTTCTCCTCCTCCTATTCCTCTTTCTTCTTCTTCTTGTTCTTCTTGTTCTTCTTGTTCTTGTTCTTGTTCTTGTTCTTGTTCTTGTTCTTCTTCTTCTTCTTCTTCTCCTCCTCCTCCTCCTCCTCCTTCTCCTTCTTTTTCTCCATTACTTTTTCATATAAATGTCTTTTTTTAATCTTCAAAAAAGTTGGAACCCATATTTTAAACATGCTGGTAAGGAGTGGTATAAGTGAGACATAAGTAATAAATATTAAAGTTAGTGGCCCCTGAGAACCTATTCCTCAGCTCTCAGGAATCTGTTTTCTCCTCAGATGTTATGTTTCAAAAGGAAATTTAAGAAACTGTAGACAACTATGCCAGATCCATGCTCAGTGACTGGTGCCTGAAGGGTGCCTTCATTATCAATTATCATCCTTTTTGACTTCACCAGGCCAGCCTAGAGCCCCAGTTCCCTCCCTATGTTTCCAAATCTGTAAACTTAATTGGCTCCCCAGTTAGATGTTATTGTCTGTCTGGAGTACACAGATCAAACAAGATTCTCTTGGGGCTACAGCCCATGAACTGGAAACGTGTAAAACCACACATAGTGTAAAGTGAGATGAATTCTTAAGACTCTTGAGGCTAAAGGGCTAACACAGGACCATTGCCAAATCAAGCTTCGGTCTACAGATTTCACAGATTCTTAGTTACTATAATGTCCTTTGTTTATGAGACCAAAGGATATAGTGTTGTTCCCATCAAGAGAGGTGATCAACTAATTAAGACATGCCCAAACTCATGTTGCCTCATTTTCCCTTTCTCCACTATGGACTTGTACACTATAATCCCTTTTTCTCAATCTCCCTGTCAATTGTCCTTACCATTCATACATCTGGTTTCACTATGCATGTGAGCTCAATGATTCTCTATATCTAATTTTTTTTCCAGATCATTTTCACACTTGCACTTTCATGGTTACAATAACATGTCATGTTTGCTAGAGAAAGGGACTGATTTTTCCTTGGATACCTTTGGTCTTGATTCCAACAACCAAGGAAAACAAGAATAATTAAATTAAATTATATGTGAAAAACATCATAGTGCAGTAGAGACCCAGTCTTTAAATCAGGAAGATGAGTAGAAGTCCTGAAATATTAGCCATATGACTTCTCTAATTTTTCAGTGGCTGAAGCAACTTTAAGACTAAAAGGCAAGGAGGATGCCAATCTGCATTGGGAGAGGGACCTTGCTCACTGGAAATTGTCTATCCCAAGGAAATCATAGAGTTCATCTAAAAATGATTTAAGTTAAACATATATTTAGTATTTAGTATCTAACTCCCATATACAGAAGACTGTGCTTGTCTGTGAGAAGAAACAGCCCACCTTCGTAGCATTTACAACTCAACACTAACCCTAACAGAGGACCTTAATGTAGGACCTTTGAGATCAACCAGATTAACAATTAGCATCCTTGCTTATTTCACAGAAACCTTTGGTGAGCTAATGAAGACCCTGGACTCTTACTCTGAATAAAGTTTGAAAAAAGTATAAAATGAAATACATAGGATCAAAAAAGAAACCAATTATATTGAAATAAAATTATAAAGATATTTTAATCACAAATCCTTGAATAAAATTATCCAATGCTATTGAATTGAAATTTTTTAAAAAAAAACACAAACAAAAATGTATTACCTATGAAGCAGACATTCCATATGAAACAACAGAAGAAGTGGATAGCACTAGTGTGAGAGGTTTGTGGGGAGGGAAATGTTGGGTTGAGAGGAATGGTCAAAAGGGAGTGGGCATTGAGAAACAGTGAATGCATTTGAATAATGACAATTAGGTACTCAGTATCACTGGGGTGGTGATTTTTTTTTTAATTTTAGAATACAAAACCTGAGATTTAGGAAAACAAGAAATGGGAGAGATAACATTAATATCTGACATTAAACAGTGGGAATATGGACCACAAGTTGGCTACACATGTTCCAGTTAGTGTAAATGTATTGTATGAAATGACTATATTCTTTAGGGACCCTGCAGATATAAAATGTACACTGAAGAGAACAACCTCAGGGAAGTCACTAAAGCCCTTTAAAAATCTAGGGCACAAAAACTGCCCACACCTAGGTAGAGAGACAGTCCGACTGTTGACCAAAAATTTATAGGCCTCTTTGAACCCACAGATTAATCAACTGTTGAATGGACATTTATTAAGCACTTCTTAAGTTCCAGCCATTGTAGTAGTTGCTGGGGAAACAAAAGGAAGAATAAAAAAACCTACTCTGCTTTGGGGCATTTTATTCTTACTCTCTCCACCAGTCTTTCCACTAGTGACCTGCCTGGGGAATGAAGGATGCCCTGTTCCATTTTTCTCTCTCAAGCAGTCACCTGCCTGAGCCTTAACCTACTAGTAACTACCTCCCCCCCATTTTGAGTTTCCCAGATACACACTGCTGTTCAGTGCCCTGAAATGTCTTCACATTGAAGCTGAACCCTTAGAGATATTGATAGACTTTTTGAATTCATTCCTCCCTCAATGATTACATTCCTCCAATTCTTCTAACCTTCTTCCATTCAATTGATGTGAAATGTCTATCATTTATGCCTCATTCTTTGTTCCCCAATTCCAACTTTCTTATTCCCATTCCCCTTAGCCCAACATCTGCCTCCCCACAAACTTCCCATCCTAATGTGACTTACCTCCTCCTATTATCTATTTAGAATGTCTGCTCCATGGATTAGATATTTGCTTTCATCTTAAACTTATTTTTTTAATTTTGTTTTTCATTCCTTCCATCTTGCACTTGTGAAACTTAGCTCCTTTCTTATGAGGCACTTACTGGCCACATGTTGCATCAGTGGTTTCACTTTAGGTGATAGCTACCAACTCACTGATTGGGGGGGAGGGAAGTAAAATACTCCCTAATTTCCACTGACACTTTGAATTCTATCTTTCTTTATCACTCAGTAACTTGTCTTCCTTTGAAATTCACTTAATGCATATTTACCATCCAATGAAAATTCTAGTAGCTCTTATTTCCCAACCTCCAGTTGTCCTTCATTCCTCAATGAGTTGGTCAATTAGATCACAGTTTCTCTCTTCCTCATTGTCTGACCTCTGACTACAAAGCTTCAACAAACATATTGATACTCTGTAAACACCCTAAATATCCAGTTTCTCACTGCAACTAGGGAATCCTTTTTCATCTTCCTAGTTGATTTACTCTGCCGCTCAACACAGGGCTTATTCTAAGCCTTTCCACACTTCCTCAAATCTCCCATAGTTCCTTATGGTTCCTCCCATGGTTCCTATATCCTCTCAGTTGAAAACCTTGCCATATATTTCACTGAAAAAGAAACAAAAAATGAGGCCATTCACCAAGAACTCTCTTTTACCCCTTTTCCTTCATTTCACATTAATGTCCCCTTTCTTACATATCCCCTCTAACATTTGCCTTTTCTTTTCTTTTCTGTCATGTTAGGCAATCTGACAGGTGTGAGGTGGTACCTCTGAGGTGTTTTAATTTGCATTTCTTTAATCAATAATGATTCAAATAATTTTTGTATGGCTATAAATAGCTTTGATTTATTCTTGGAAATACCCTGTTTATATCCTCTGACCATTTATCAATTTAGGAATGATTTGTATTCTTATAAATTTGACTCAGTTCTCTGCATATTTGAGAAATGAGACCTTTATCAGAGAAACTTGTTTTCATTTCCCCCACTTTCCTCCTTTCTTTCTAATATTGGCTGAATTGGTTTTGTTTGTGCATTTAAAACATTAATATAATCAAAATTATGTGTTTTATAACTCAGTATTCTCTATCTCTTGTTTGATCATAATTTCCTCCTCATCCATAGAGCTAACAAGTAAAATTTTCCATAATCCCCTAATTTCCTTTATATCTCAATCATATACCCATTGTAACCTTATCTTTATATACAGTTTGAAATGCTGTTATATACCTAGCTTTCACCAAACTGTTTTCCAGCATTATTTTTGGTCAAACAGTGAGTTCTTCTTGACTTATTGGCATTTACTCAGATGACTATAAAGTTGTCCCATACAATCTAGAGATTAGAAATACCTTCTTACCCAGAAGTTACATATCCCACTACAGAATAAGGAAATAGTGAAGGGTGAGAGAAAGAAAGCTTTCTTTGTGTGTGTATTTGTTGTCATTCAGCCTTCATTTGTGAAGGGAGAGTAGAAATCTTATCAACATTCCACAACGTAAATAAGACAAAATTTGCCTTCTAGTGTGTCTGGAATGATTACAATCTTCTCAGAGAGGATTTTGGAAAAGTGTTTTATTTTGAGGTCCACACTAGATAATTCTCATGTCAATTTAATTCAAATAAAATTTATTGAGCATCTACTGTGTTAACAACACTATATTAACAACATTTGGGATAGATTTATTTTTAGGTGAAAAATTTTCTTGACCTCAAAGAGCTTACTTTCTGCAAAAGAGATACATCATCTGTACTGATAAATAAATAAATAAATGAATTACCAGTAGGAAGGCAGTATGGCATAGCAGAATGATGAGAGAACATGAGTTCAAGTCTCAGTTCTCCTACCTAATATGAATATGAGCTTGGGCAAGTCACTTTACTTCTTTCTACCTGAATTTCCTCATTTCTAAAATGAAGATATTGGACTAAATGGCCTCTGAAGTGCCTTCCAATTCTCTATCTATGATCCCATGAGTCAGAGGGCCCAGGTCCAAATGCCATCTCTCTCTCTTACACTACTTCCCTGGGTCCTGGGTTCCTCATCTGTAGAGTAATGCTGTTGGAATAGATATCCCCCAAGGTCCATTCTATCTGTAAGTCTATGATCCTATGAGAAACAATGGGAGTGATGAGAAAACTCAATGGAAGGGCTGGGGCATCACCAAAGGCTTTGTGCAAACTAGCAATTCCTAGATGTAGAGTGCTCTTGGAGATTCCATGAAAATAAGAAATCATTGATGTGGTCCTGAGCAAACAGCTGATAATGCCAGTCATCTTCGGGGGTGAGTCGCAGGAGAGAGAGTTACACCTGACAACAACTTTGATTCGTTATTTACCAGGTGGGGCAATGTGCCTCATCTCACAGCTGTAGGGTTAGGCAGTAAATAGTGTTCTGGGATTTTGCCAACATGACAACCATTTGAAAACAAAAAAAAGGAGATTTTCCTATCTTTCTGTCTAGAGATATGGGAATTCTCCATGCAATATTTTATAGAGAAGCCAGCAGAAGCTCTGTGTCTGTCAGCTACCCTCCACCCCACCCTAACTCACCAAGTCAGACTGACAAGCTAATGGTGGCACACTGGATTCTCAAGTCCGTTTTCAGTTGTTAAGCCAACAAACGTTTGTCTTTTAATAGTTTTTGACATCATTTCCAACCCTGATTGACTACACACAGTAAAGCAGGTGACAGACTTTGAATTTAAAGCAGTTGATTGACTGGAAATCTCTGGCATTTAGTTTAGGGATTAAAAACCCCACAATTTCAGGAGTGCAGGTCAAAGGAGACTTTAGAATAACAGTACTCACCATGAAATAGAGACAGGGGCTTATTTGACAACAACGTCAAAGGGAACCAATCATGACGTGCCCCCCCCCAAAAAAAAAAGAGACATGAGCTACATTAATAGAGACGTTCTATTCAGATAAAGGTAGGAGAGGGTGTTGCTGTTCTCTGCCCTGGTCAGAACACACATAGAACATCACCCTTAATTCAAGGCTCTACATTTTAGGAAATACATTGTTAAGCTGGAAAGAATCCATAGGAAGTCAATTAGAATGATACTATGAAAAGATAATTGGTATCAAGAGGCAGTACATTTTCAGCACAGCTTTTTCTTTTCCCCCACAGAGGAGGCATTTGATGTTATTTAATGTTACAGTAATTGGAATGGTGGGTGAATGTTATAGACAGGAAGTGATAGATAGTTAAGAGAAGGGAAAGAACACTCTAGACTGAAGGGATCAGTTGGGAAAAAAAAATTCTTGTGAGAGGTAGAATTTGAACATAGTCCCAAAGAATGGGCAGGGATTGACTTTGAGGCACTCTTCAGACTTTATCACCATGCTGTTATCTGCCTTCCCCTCCCCCATTAACCAGCTCCTCTTGGGACCTTTATTTTGAGGAAAGGTCCAGAATAGTCATCCTTAATTGTCTGTATCCCCACATACGTAACACACACATTATATCTTCCTTTCATATATCATCTTCCTCCATTAGAATATAAGCTTTTTGAAGGCAGGAAATGTCTTTTATTTTTTCTTGTATTTGTTATCTCTATCACTTAGTCTGGGACATAGGAAATAGCTTGAAAAGTATTTATTGAACTGACTTGAATAGGCTAAATATACTTGAATAATGCTAAAATCAATATAGTATTCAGTTTACAGAACATAGCAAAGAAGAAAGCATGTTTTCAGGAGACATCGAACAGTTTTGGTGAATCAAACTGTTCTTAACTTGGCTGATGTGAATTTTTTCAAACTTTAATAACTATTTCTCTTTTTTTAATTAATTTATTATGATTTATCAACAATCACTTCCAGCAGTTTTTGAGTTTTAAATTTTTCTCCCCTTTCCTCCCCCACCTCCCTCCTCAAGATGGTATGCAATCTGACGTACGCTATACATATATGTTCCTATTAAACATATTTTCACATTAGTGATGTTGTAAGTAAAAATTAGAACCAATAGGAGGAACCACCAGAAAGAGGAAACAAAACACAACAGAAGAAAAAAAATAGCAAATAGTATACTTCCATCTGCATTCAAACTCCATAGTTCTTTCTTTGGATGTGGATAGCATTTTCCATCATGATGCCTTTGGAGATGTCTTAGATCCTTGCATTGCTGAGAAGGGCTAAGTCTATCAATATTAGTCATCGAGTAACATGGCTGTTACTGTGTACAATGTTCTCTTGGTCCTGCTTACTTCACTCAGCATCAGTCCATACAAGTCTTGCCAGGTTTTTCTGAAGTCTGGCTGCTCATCATTTCTTATAGCACAATAGTACTTAATAACTATTTCAACGTATTTCTTTTCCTTCGCAATCTTTTTTTCTGTAGGTTATGTGTTTAAACACATTATTCTGAGAATGGGTCCAAAGGCTTCATCAGATTAAAACAAGGGTCCACAACCTGAAAAGTTAAGAACCTACGTTACAGAGGCAGATGAGAACAAAAATCTAAAAAGGACTACTGAGAATAGATTTTAGAAAGCTTTGAATGCCATGTCAAAGAATTGAGATTTTATACTTTTATAAGAAAAATAGTTTAAATTAGAAAGGTGTTTGAGCCAGGGAGGTATCCAATAATACCTTTATATTACTGTGCTCAGTTCAGGCCAACAGTTTAGACAAAACATTCATAGGCTGGGTTAAAGGAAAGTTACCACAATGAGGGAGGGTCTTGAGGTAGATATATAGGAGAATCATGTGAAAGAATTAATGGTGTTTAGTCAGGGGATAAGACAATTCAGGGGAACTTAAGATCAGGGACTGTCCTCTCTCCCTGTCCCAGTGCTTAGAACATTAACTGGCACACAGTAAGTTTTTAGTAAATGTTTGCTGATTGATTGACAATATTTTTCTGCATGTATTTAAAGGGCTATCTCTTGGAGGAGGGATTCAGCCTACTTCGGCAACAAAAAGTAGTGAGTAGAAGTTCAAGGAGCTCATTTAGAATCCATATCTGGAAGAACTCTCTAACAGAATTATCCAAAAGGGGAATAGGCTGCCCTAGGGGAAAATGATTTCCCACCAATAGGGGTTCTTCAAGCACAGTAAAGTGCGATATTTAACAGGGTTATTGGAGAAGATATCTGTACAGCTATGGATTATTCCCAATGCCTGGTAAAAGACCTCCAAAATGAAAATTCTCCATTTCTGTGAATTTGTAACATGGTTAAATAGGGAGATTGGGATCAAACATTAGGCTCAAATGTTGGGTTTAGAAATTGGAACTTTGTCTTATCCTTACCTTTGTAGAAGTTGCTCAAACCAAGGAGTGGAACAGTCCACATAATAGTTTTAAGCTTCTTATTTGTATTGATTAAGAATATGGTAGAAGTTGGTGTTACTGTGTAGTTATGCTCTAAAATTTAAGGAATTTAGAGAAAAAAAGATTAGCTGAGAACTAGGTGAAGTGACGATACATATAAGATCAGTGTGATGAATAAAACAAAACCTGAGAGAGTCTGTAGGTAATTAATAATCAATTCTATTAATCAGGCTAGTTAATAATCAATACATTGGTGGCCAGTGGTTTATCTTGGCAACCAAATACAAAAGGAATGGATAGTCTGAAAGCTTTAAATAATCCTTGAAAGGGAATTCCCTTGACAACTGAAAATCAACCTGATTGACAGATATTTAATGAGGAAGTGGGATAGAAGTCTTCAGCTCCTCCTGCTGAGAATGTGGCTTGATCATAAGATTCAGCTGCCTCCAGAAATCTGGGCAAAGAAATCCATCTCCATCCTGACCACTCTGATTGGTTTCTCCTTCATGGGCTGGAGTACTCTAAACTCTAATGAAGAGGCACAAGGAGAGGGACTCATTTCCTTCAGGTAAGAGCTAGTACAGAATGGATTCTATTTACACTCTAAAGAGAAGTAAAATGTTCTAGTCAGTGGGGTCCCACCCAAGATATACCTTGAAGGCTAAAACAATCTCATCAATCAACCATGTCCTTCAGAAATTAACTTTTTTTTAACCAGTGCTGAAGTTGAAAGGAGGACATAAAGGAGGAAAGTGTGGATCCCAGATTAATAATTGGTTATTAATATAACAGTAAAATAATCATTTCTCTCAGCAAGCAGATGAAAGAAACAGAAGAAACTCAATTAATATCTTTGCTTTTGGAAAAAAGGTACATTGGTTGAAAATAATATTGGAACTATTTCGATTTGTATTTAAGTAATGTTATTGTACGAGAAGCAAAAGAAGCCCTGATTCCAGTTTCACATGAAAGAGAGGGCAAATAGTTGCTTAATGCGGGATGAGCTTTAAAACAAATCACATTCCTTTTGCATATACCTGAGCATTCTGGATGGAATATTTTGACATTAGTGATATTTCAGAAAGAAAGTTCAATGGAAGGTGAAATTAAAAGCAATGGTCAGTTTCTGGTCAAGTGACCCAGACCTTTAGACTTCCATTGGCCTTAAGTAGTAAAAAATGAAGTTTTTAGAAATATGTGTCTCCAAAGGTAGGATAACCACTTAAACTTTGTTTGGGAGTTTTCCAACAACTAAAGATGACATCCTTGGAAACTAAGAAAAAAAAAAACATTACTGGACTCAAAATTTTCCCTATGTAACTCTGATGGTCTTGCTTCCCAACATAAACCTAGCCTTTAACTCCTCATTGCCCTATCAATCAATAAACATTTATTACCCATCTACAATATGACAGACATTGTGCTCATTGTGGTAGATAGAATATCAAAAATGAAAGTTACTTCCAATCAAGGAACTTATATCTATTTGGGAGACAATAGCAATACCTATATCTAGATACACAGGGCAGCTAGGTGATGCAGCAGATAGAATATAGGGCCTGGAGTCAGGAAGACCTGAGTTCAAATCCAGTCTCAGACACTTACTAGCTGCGTGACCTTGGGCAAGTCACCTAACCTTATTTACCTCCATTTTCTCATATGTAAAATAAGCTGGAAAATGAAATGGCAAACCACTCCAATAACTTTTTCCAAGAAAACCCTAATGGGGTCACAAAGAGTTAGACACAACTGCTGTGACTAAATAATAAAAAAAATCTGGATATGTGGCATCTGTACGTAGTATCTTCTCTCTCAAAATAGAGAGATATATAAAACGTTCACATATATTACATCTATACATGTATACACACATACATAAATATACATATATATATATATATGTTTGTCTTTCTACATGTGTATAAACATCTATGTGTTTACATACACAATGAATATAACATGGTTATGAGACACAGGCCATTAGCAACTGAGGCAATCAGGAATGACTTCATGTGATGAATTGTGAAGAAAACCAGAAATTCTGAGAGGCACATATGAGCAAGGAGCTCATTCTTGTCAGAGGTTACATCAAGTGTAAAGTATAGGTTAAGGAAAATATTCTGATGTGCAGAATGTTGAGTAGACAAGTGTAGGTGAATCATAAAATACAAAAACAGGAGAATAATGTACATGAAGGCTGAAAAAGTAGAAAGTAACCTGGTTGAAAAGTGTTTTTAATCCCAAATGAAACAGTTGATGTTTCACCTCAGAGGCAGTAGAGAACCATAGGGATTTATTGGGCAGGGAATTGAAATGTACAATTAGGAAAAAAAAATTATTTGGACCTCTGGATGGAGCATAGGTTGGTTATACAAAGATTAGATGAACATAGTATAATTTGGAGACTAATGCAATAGTGTGTGTGTGTGTGTGTGAATGATGCAGGCTCAATGTAGGATGGAGGCTGTATGTATAGACAGGAGAAGTAGTATGAGTGAGATATTATGAATATAGAAGTGCCAAGATTTGGTAAATGATTGCTTAGGTTGTGTAAATGAGAATGGATAGTTAAGGATGCTGCCAAGGTTGGGTGGATGAGTGACAGGTGCTGCCCTCAACAAGCAAGTTCATAAGAGGGATTGCAAAAATTCTTTATCAAGGAATTCAAAGCTGACCTAAATCTGACTCTAGCTAATCACATTATCACACACTGATCCTATGACATGCTTTATTTTTCAGCCATACTGTATGAACCACCAAATGCTTATCTTGTCCTTTTCTCTCCCAACTCTCTCACCATGGCCTATTTTGGGAAAGGATGGCACCCTGAAAATTGCAGGCTCTGAGAAGTGATGTCTACATCTCCGAGGTCATCTCTATCAACTTGTGCCCAGTCATGTGTTTCTTCCTCAGTATCTTCAAAGAGCAATTATCCTTCTGTCATGAAAAAAAAGCATTCTTTAGTGTAAATTTAAGAGTTCTTAAGAGTATAGCACCAAAAGGTTAGTGTACACAATTTAAAGCCATAGAATCATAAAATCCTAGAATGTTCAGGGTGACTCAGGACATTAGTGATCATCAAGTCTGTGACCTCACATTTTATAGATTAGGGAGCTCAGGTTTAGAGAGGTTAAGTGACTTGTAATCAGCCTAAAATACTCCTTAAATATTTCATTCTGAAAATTACTATAAAAGAATCTGAGTCTTCAGTGAGAATATAAATTTAAAGTTTATCTCTAGCATTTAAATGCTCTGATTGGAACTGAGGCCCTTTAAGAATACTGGATCATAGAATTACTTATTTTCAAATTCCATTTTAATGACCAACACCTCAATTTTTAATATACTAATCAGAGAGAATATACACTGTTAAAGAGTGATGCCTACAACACAGATTAATGCTCCTGAATGTTATACTAAATGGTTTCAACATTATATGTTAAGCTTTTCAGAACTCAGGTCGGTTGGTATTCATATAAAAACTTATTATTGGCCCTATAATTGAAGCCTCTTCATCTTAGTAAAGATCTCCAAAGCTTAGACATTATTAGCATAGACTTCCAAACTCAAGGTCACTATCAAGACATGTTGAGTCTTGGGGCTTTATTGGACTCTAGAGATTTAGTAGTTAGGAAAAGCATGGAGGTTAATGCATGGAAGAAATTAATCTGTACTTTGTATTTAGCCAAAGGCTATCGGAGACACTTTCATTATTTTACTTAGTGAGCTGGCCAACACAATTTCACTTCCTAGCCAACTACTTCCCAACTCTAGCAATTTCCAACTCAAATTTTACAACACTTGTGAAATTGATGAACATATTTCACAACAGTGAAAAGGATGAGGCCCATTACCAGTTATGGTTTTGGAATATTTGCCAAAGGGGATGATATTTGTGTCGGCCCAGATCTGGTCAGTGGCTCTGATTCCTTAGAAAACTGTGACACTACATAAATTCTGAATTTCCCAGTTGAAAAACACTCCCTACATCCTAGTCTGGTCACAGATCCAAGTAAGGCCAAATACATTCTTACATGAATCGTGATCATTTCCAAATAAAACATACCTTATTGCTAAAGGTCTTCATACTTTATTATATAAGCTCTCAGTGGTCTACATAGGCCAGAATCTCATGGTGGGAAGAAACTCCAAAGTCATCTAAGCCTACCACATCTGAACACAATGCCTAACAAGAGATCATCCAGCCTTTTCTACAAGATGGCCATTAAAGAAGATGATACTGAGAAAGTTCTTTCAACATCAGGAGAGTTTCATTTGCAAAAGACAGAGAGATAGCTGGATAACAGATGTTGCTGTCCATGGCATAACTATGTTGCAGTCAAGTTATGTCCAACTGTGGCTGATCAGAGCAATACGAGCTCAGAATGCTCTACCACAATTTAGGCACAAATAGTCCACGTGAACATTGGAATGGATTCTCTAAATTTGTTCATCTTATGTTTCTTTTGAGCTACTACAATTCTGCTTTGGTCATAACAGCTTCTTTGTTGAGGGCATGCCGTGCTGGGTGGTCATGTGCCAGTGTCTCCCATGCCACACAATCAATTCCAGAGTTCTCAAGAAAGACCTTGAGAGTGTCCTGGTATCACTTCTTCTGACTACCATGTGAGCACTTGCCCTGTGTGAGCTCTCCATGAAATAGTCTTTTAGGCAAGCATACATTTGGATTTCAACAAAGTGAGCAGCCCATTGGAGTTGCATTCTCTGCAGTAGAGTTTGAATGCTTGACAATTTAGTTCAAGAATGCACCTCAGTTTCTCCTCCCTTATCCTCCCATATGATCTTCTGAATCTTCCTAAGACAATTCAAAGCGAAGTGATACAGTTTCCTGGCATGGCACTGGTATCACAGGCATATAACAATGAGATCAGCACAACATCTCTGTAGAGCTTTACTTTAAGTCAGTCTAATACCTCTTCTCTCCCACACTTTCCTTTGGAGCTCCCAAGCACTAAGCTAGCTCTGGCAATGCATGAGTTAACCTCATTGTCATTGTGTACATCCCTGGAAAGTACAGTGCCAAGGTAACTGAACTTATTCACAGTATTCAAAACGTCTGCATTTGTTAGAACCGATGGTTCCATGTCTCGGAGTTGTGCTGGCTAGTGGAGCACCTGTGTTTTCTCTGTGTCAACTGTTACGCCAAAATTAGCACAGGCAGCAGAGAATGAATCTACATTTTGTTATATCTCAGCTTCAGGGGCTGCCTTGAGTGTGCAATTATCTGCCAACAATAACAAAAAAAAATCATGAACTAACTCTCCCTACACTTTAATCTTGTCTTGTAATCTTTTCAAGGTAAATAATTTATCACCAGTGCAGTAGCTGATCCTGATATTGGGTTCATTCTTATTGAAGGCATCTGACAACATTGTTGAAAGCATCATGCTAAAAAGCAGGAGAGCAAGCACACAGCCTTTTTTCACTCCATTGGTTACTGGGAAAGCATAGGAGCATTATCCATTGTTCACAAACCAGGACAAATATGCCATCATGAAATTGATGTACAACACTGACGAACTTTTCCAGGCAACCAAATTTTGACGTAATTTTCCATAAGCCCTCATGACTGACAGTATCAAAGGCCTTGGTCATATTGACTTGTACATATTTTTGTGTGTGTTTCTACTACAGGGTGGCATCCCCACCTGTCTCAATAAACAGGCCAAGGTTAGGTAAGTAGACAATTATAGGACACCTTTTCTAACCCCTTCTTCACACAAGGAGGTGAGCAGAGTGACCCTTCAAAAGCTGTTCAGACATCCAGGGAGCTTCTAAATCACACTGCTGCTTTCAGTGAGAAGATTACACCATGGCCTGGGCCACCTGTGGGAAGGGTTGTGACTACAGTCCTCCATGTATCTGCCCCTGCTGCTTCATCACTTGTCTATCACCACACTACTTTGAGAAAGGTAAAACTGGTAAAAGGGTATGGGTGATGTCTTTTGATTCATGCATAAATTGGATTGAAATAAGGAAGAATGCATGAAGTTGTTGCCCTCATTCTCTTTTCCAGAATCATCATGATCCAGCAGCAGAGATAAGACCATTGGTGATGGCTGAAGATGAACAGGATGACTTTGGTGTCTTCAGTGTCTGACCAAGCTCTAAGCACTCCACAGCTCCTGCTTCAGCTGCCTTCATGGCTGTTATAACAAATTGTTCCCATCTGCCCATTCCACTAGAGCAAATCTTCCCATGCTTGAGGTCAATATCCCCCTAATTCATGGAAAGGTTTGAGAGTCCTCAGTTATCCTCCAACATCTGCCAAAATGGTTTCCTAGGGTATATGTGTATATATATCTACCAATATCCATATCTATCTATCTATCTATCTATCTATCTATCTATCTATCTATCTTCTATTACCCTCACTTCCTTTAAGAAATTTCCTAGCATTCTTCTAGAGCCTCATGGAGTTTCTTACATATCTAACCTGACTAGTTAGTGATCAGTCAAAGAATATCCATCAAGATCATACTACATGCTATGTACTGTGCTATTGATATTTTCATTGATGTTTAAATACCTCTTCAGATCTCTAGCAGCACTTGATGCCTTAGAATCATATGTCTTGCTGTCTCATTGTTTGCACATCACCTCACTTTTACTATCATTGCGTTATATCTTACAAACGAACTTTATTAATAAACATGTGTGACTGGAGCATCGAGTTCCTTAGAATTTATCTGATTAAGAGGCAGTTCTGTTTAGCATAAAGAGGCCTGGAAATGAGGTCATATAGTCATGAATGGATAGATGAATGAATGAATAAAAAAAACAGTATGTATTTATTATGTTTCCAGGACTTTAAGAGGCGCTAGGATGCACATTAAAAAAAGGTAAAAATGTAAAATATTTTCTCTCAAGTAGCTCACATTCTAATAGAGGAAAACACATGGGTTTTTGTTTGTTTGCTTCTTTTTGTGTTTGTTTTTCCCAAGGATGAGATTCTGTGATAGATGGAATATTAAAAATATAGAGTGGAGAGTTTTGGTTTGAAAAGTTATAGGGTTGGTGATTGATTCCATAGAGGATTATAATGCAAACTTTATGCAGTAACACTGGATTAAATTAAAGCTGCAGAACTAAAAGTCAGAAGGTGGGCAGCAAGATTAAAAGGCAGTGGGTGATATAACACTCCACATTAGACACTCACCAATGGAGAGTATGAACGCAGGGCAGCAGTTTCAGACAAGAATGAATTACATCCTTCAGGGCATGTTCCCTAAACCAATCCCCTCAATGACACACACTAGCTATGTGACTCTAACTATTCACTTAAATAACAGTGTCCCTGGTAACTCTCTAGATCCATCAGTTAACAGATAAATTGTAGATCTTCACCAATAAAGAGAATTTCCATGTGTAGAGCTTCCTATGTTGATAAAATCAAAAGCCTGAGAAATGATGAGGTGACTGCCATGGACTCCCTGCTTATGTGGAGGATTTGGAATGAATTCTCAAATATCCAATCTATTAGGTTTTTGGGAGGATTTTTTTTGAAAGACAGAAAATGTTTCCTCATGACATTTGCCCAAATCAGATGTCTATGGCTGTTTTTGGTTTACAAAGATCATTCCACACAATGACTTTGGGGAAAAAAAAATAAGTCCTGGAGGCCTACAAGGTGGTGTCTATGCTGGGCATAATGAAATATTTCTAGTAGAGGAGTAGCCCCCCACTCCAAAGGCTGCTCATCCAATTTGGGGCAGGTTCTAAATGTCACGAATCATTTCCTCACAGCAAACCTCAATCTACTGCTTTGTAATTTGCACTCATTATTCCCTTTGTTCTTCTTGTTCAGTCATTTGAGTCATGTCTGACTCTTCATGACCCCATGTGGGGTTTTCTTGGCAAAGATACTAGAGTGGTTTGCCAGTTCCTCCTCTAGCTCATTTTACAGATGAAGAAACTGAAAAAAAAAAAAAACAGGGTCAAGCTACTTGCTTGGGGTCACACAGTCAGTGTCTGTGGACACATTTAAATCAGGGAGGTCGATCTAACTAACTCCAGCCTCAGCACTCTATCCACTGATCTAACTGTCCTCCATTATTTTTGGTTATGCTCTTTAGCACCACATATAACTTTATCCACTTTCTACACCAGCCCTTCAGATACTTGAAGACATCTGTCATGTCCTCACTAATTCTTTTTTCCAGAAAGATTGTCTTATTTTCTTCAACTATCCTTCTATTATATTGACACCTTCTTTCTAAAGCCTTTAACTGTGAGGGACGCTTATTTATCTTACTTAAACTTCCCACTTCTTTAGCTACGCTTGGGATAGGCTCTAAGAAAATTAGCCTTAGCATTACAGCTTTTTATGCTGCATTCTTTTCCTACAACTCTACAAATTTTTCATAGAGTATGCCCTCACTAGATTTTTAGAGGACAATATTTGTTTTTATTTCAAATGATTTCCTACTAATTCTGTAAAATAAATGTGTTAGAATATAATTTAAAATAAGACAGATTCTCATTTTGGCATGATGTAAAAATCTAGAATGTAAGAATGATCAGGATCCCTTGCTAATCTATCTCATCCCTCTAAGATAATGATTCAATAGACTTAGCATAATCATAAGCTGCCTGAAGGCAGGCACTCCTCTTCTTTTCTTTGTATGTTCAATGCCTCATATAATAACTTGTACATTGGGGATGCCTGAATGTGTTTGTTACCTTAAATGGCTTGGAATCACCGTGTTTGGGCAATTCACAATGAGTCTTTACTGGTGGCATTCCATGATATAATCTTTGACTTTCAGTAGATGTAATGGAATGGGAAAATGCACGGAAAATGTAAAAACAATCTAAACATAAAATAAAGAGCAGGACAAACCCAAGATATTTTTAGCATAATTTTGACTGTCCTTCTTCTTCAATTTTGTTCTATTACACAATCAAATAGTGCCTTCCATGTAGTTGTCACTTAATTAATACTTGGTTAATCAAGTATTAATTAAGTGACCAGTACAAATAAGCATGGAAGTAGAACCAGAAGGGTCTTCGAGGCCAAGGTCATCTCTTTTAATTCTGTCAATTTAAAGATAAGGAATCTGAAGGAACAGGCAGTTTAAATGTCTTAGGGAAAGCCAGGAAATCATACCAATGCATAAAGCATCTAAGTTTTTACTGTGTGTAAAGCACTATGCTAAGTTTTGGCAATACAAATAGAAAAGTAAGACAGCTTCTGTTTTCAATGTGCTTACCCACTGATGGATGGATGATTTCAGCTACAAGTCAAATGGAAAGGTCCCATGGTGCTTAGCAAAAGAGATGTTAATACTTCTTTAATGTCATTTTCACTAATACAAATCATGTTAGTTTCTAATGTTGAACCCTTTGAAAATGACATGAGATTTGGTGCCAAGGACTTTATTTTCTGAATCCTTAGCTTCAGCAGAGGAATTTACTAGCTGCACCTTCACAAAGAGTGCTTCTCAGAATGATGGTAGAGGCCACTGGGCTGGAAGCAATGTTGATCTCAAGATGCTTAGATTCAGGGTCTTGGGCTGTCTCATTCTGGATTGGAGGGCAGATGGTGGTCAAGATGGTGGTGGAGGTTTGACTTGCCCATCATATGTTGTCTCCTGTCTTTCAGGGAAATGTTTTTGCTTTTATAATAAATGGTGGAGATGGAATTTAAATTCAGTAAAAAGACAACATGATGGAGATCTTACTCACATTAAGTTTATACTCTGATAGGGCTGGCAGAGTGTAGAATAACTCTGATATTTAGAGGAGTGTGACACTTATAAGAATCTCAGGTAAAATGCTGTGAGAAATTTGAAGAAACAGATTTTCTGCTTTATTGGGGAAAGGGGAGTAGTCAAGTGAAGACTTCAGGATGGAGGTACTACCTGGACTTTGGAGATGGAAAAGAGAGAGGTCGTGTGGTAGAGTGAAAAGATCACTACCTCCAGACTCAACAGAACTGAATTCAAAATTTGCCTTGGAGGCTGAAAAGCTATGTAACTTTGGCTATGTCCTTTAGCATTCCTAGCTTTCATTTTCCAAATGAGGAGACTAGACTAGAGTGGCTGGTGAAGTCCCTTCCAGGTTCATATTTATGAGATGAACCTTAGACCTCATTTCAGTTTTTTTTTTCCCAGAAGGCTAGTTGCTAACACTTTTATTAATTCAAATTTGCTTATACATGTTCCATTGAACTATTCTATTCCCCAAAGCTGTTTATTAGATTAAATCTACCAGATCCAGTAAATGCCTGTTTTAGCCTTTAAGCCTAGGAGGTACAATCACAGGGAGAGCCAGAGAACAAGAGAGATTTGGCAGTGTCCCATTGGATGTAGCTAGCTCTGTCTAGCTGACTTTCTTATCTTTCAGTTGGGATTTAATAGGCTGCAACTTGATGTAATTCTGGGAATTATTGCTAGCTGTTTTTTTTTTATTTCTTTCCTCTCTTTGTTCCAACATTAAAAAGTAACCTCATAAATTGAATTTTGATGGTATTCTGCTGCTTTTTACCTGACTGTTATTTCCTGTTTTCATGTTACCCTTGTGATTACATCCAATACAAGTGGAAAATCTTGCAAAAAGTTATGTGCGAAGGCCATTTATATTTGCACTGGGCCCCAACCAGAGCCAGTGATCAGAAACGAAACAGTAGGGAGCCATGCTTTTGGGTTTCATTGGAAAATAATTCTCTAGTGGGTTTGCATCTTGTTTTAAGGAAGCTTCCATATTCCACACTTTTAACATGCCTTGGGGCTAACTTCTAGCCTCCAGATTGCTACTGTTTGTATGTGTGTGTGTGTGTGTGTGTGTGTGTGTGTGTGTGTGTGTGTGTGGAAAGTGTACATGGAATCACATGAACATCTTTATACTGAAAGAAAACAATTTGGTCAGTAACAAAAAATGGAACAAAGCTCCCACATCTCTGCCAATAACAAAAAAAATTCCATTTGTCTTTCATAATAAAACCATTCATAATAATAACAGAGAGGCAATGAAAACAGAGAGAAAGCTTACTTTGTAGTTAGGAAGATTTGAGTTCAAGAAATGCTTTTAATAAATATTAATTCTGGAACCATGGCCAAATCACTTCTCAGTACATGAAGAAAAAAAAAATCAATGAGCATATTAGTTATAGATAAACAGTGGCAAATGAAACTTTCATACCTGAAGTTACCCACCCTTCCCACAGAGGTTGGCCAACTTATAACAAAAACAAGGGGAAAGTTGAGAGCAGCTACTCTCTTAATAATAACCACTTAATAATAACACAACAAAGGAATGACCACAACAAACAAAACAGTTAACATTTATACCTCTTCAAGATTTGCAAAATTCTGGCATCTGATTGAATCGTTAGAACAACCTTATTAGGTAATACAGGCATTGTTATCCATATTTTACATATGAAGAAACTGAGGCTGAGTGTTTAATTGACTTGACAGTGGTCACATAACTAGTATCGGTAGCAGGATTTCAACCCACATCTTGACTGACTCCAACCAATTAATACAATGTTCCCACCACATGACTGTGCAGTATGATCGTGAGTATTAGTATAAAAATCATAGGACAATTGTTTTAGTGTCAGCTTCAAGTTTTAGTAATGGCATTTCTGTTAGCAAGACATTAAAATTCTCTAAATCTCAGAATCTTTGCTTTTAATTTGTAAAATGGTGATAATTGTAATTGTATTACCTACTTCCCAGATTAGTTGTAAATATGAATTATCAGAGATCCAGAAACTTTAAGAGCTATAAGAACTCATGAGGTAATCTGGAATATAATACTTCTTTTACCAATGAGGAAAGTTAAACCTGGGAAGTAGAAAGAATTTGCCCCAGGTTACACACTTACGAAATGGCAGAGCCAAAGATAAAACCCAGGGTTAACATATCAAAGGTTGAAAGAACTGGGCTAAAGGTTCACATTGCTACCTCTTTTTTCAGCATAATATATCTCCTATATTTTATGCATATTAATTAATGGACTATGTATTTATATATGTATACAGACATATGTACATAAATACATATATTTATATGTGTATGTGTGTGCATGTGTGTGTTTTTGTTGAGAAAGTGTCTGTAGACTTCACTAGAAGTTCAAAAGGGTACATTATTCATAAAAGGTTAAGAACTTCTGAGTCAGAGCTTGAGAGGGGCTTAAGATGTTGGGAGTAAAAGTACTGGGGTTCCAAATCAACTTTGTGCTAACAGCAGATGGCATGGGCATTAAAAATCCCATCATTTGTGAAACAAACAAGTAACAAAAGTAATATAAAAATCTATGCTTAGGCTGCTCTGGTCTGACACAAAAATGAGGAAAGACAATGAGTCAGCAACTGGAGGAAGAAACATTCCATCCTGCTGCTTTCTCTCTCCATTGCTTATCAATTCCACTTGAGTTATACCAGAGG
Source organism: Phascolarctos cinereus (assembly GCF_003287225.1). NCBI lineage: Eukaryota > Metazoa > Chordata > Mammalia > Diprotodontia > Phascolarctidae > Phascolarctos > Phascolarctos cinereus. The sequence goes on from NW_027555625.1 coordinate 16,112,271, forward strand.
ATGACTAAAAGAGGCAGGATAATATTTTTCAGAGGAAATCAGGTACATATATACTTTCAGCGTTATACAGACAGCTTGAACTTGGAAACATAAAACTGTTGATTGCATTTTTTTTTAATTATTGCCAGTAAAAGATGTCATTAATCAAAACAAAAGAAGTTCATTAATGCTAACTTGGGGAATTATAATATTAACATTCATGAAATGTGAAAGGTGGTGAAAGTAGAGGAAGAAGAAGCCCATTTCAGGTGTCTTTGCTCCATATTTGTTCAATATCACTTGTCATCTGCCTATGAGTTCAGAGTTTAAGACAATTTTTTTTTTCTTCAAGACACTGTAGTAGGTTCTGTAAAATTCAGTCTACTAGGTATATTTATATTATATAGATGTATTACACATATATACATATATTGGTTTATGTACATACATGTGTATATGTATAAAACACATGCATATGTATGTGTATGTAGACATATACATATGTATTAATCTACATACATACATATGTATATATTTGTGCACACACATATATGCATATATATCTTCTAGACTCAAAGGGCTTGCAAGGGGTTTATTACTCAAGAGCTCTAGACTAAAGGAGTTTATATCCTGCTAGGGGAGTACATAGATCCAAATAAATACATAAAAAAAATTGCAAAGTAATACAAAGATAGAATGAGAAAGCTATTCTCCAACAAATAAGTGGTCAAAGTTTATGAACAAAAAGTTCTCAAAAGAAGGATTGCAAACTATTAACAAGCATTTGAAAAATTGTTACAAATAACTAATAAGAAAAAAAATTCTGATATTTCATCTCAGCTAAAAATTAGCCAAGGTGTCAAAGAATGGAAATAGTTTAAATTAGGGGATAAAGGGAAGTGGGCACATTAAATAGTGAGTGGACATATACAAGTAGTAAAGATGTGAATGAGTCTACCCACTCTGAAAAAAAAAAAACAATTTGCAATACTGTAGGAAAGTGAGTAAAATGTCTATACTTTTTAACCCTGCCATTGCAATGAGCTAAAAGAGGTCAATTATAAATAGGACTATTCCATGTACATGATAATGTTATAGCAATAATATTTGTCTTTTTTTTCAAATAATTGTAAACAAAACAAAATAGATGCCTATTAAAGGAAATGGTTCAACCCACTGTAGTATGCGAACACAATGGAAAAACACTGTGCCATAATAAATGCAGATTATGATTAATTTAGAAAATCAGGGAAATTGATTCAAAGTTAAGTAAGTAATCAGGAAAACTGTAAAGCAGTATACACATTGATTAAATATATGATGAATTGCAAGAAAAATGGATAGAGGGAAGATGGGTGGATAATAAACCGTGTAATAAGTGCATACTTTGTGCCAGTCACTATCCTAAGAATGTGTAGAGAAACACAAGACAGCAAAAAATCACTCACCTTAAGCAGATTATATGCTAACATATAGCCATCACATACAGGAGAACTAAAAAGTTAGAGCGAGAGGTAGTGAGGGGAAACTTTGGAAATAGATCTATAAGGCATAATCCCAGAGTCATAAGTCACAGTCCAGGATTTTGTGGAAGATGGATGAGAAAGATGGGGAAGATTAAAAATTGAGACCAAGATTGATCCCCAAAGAAGAAATATGAGAATATATGTCCTACCTTTTTTTTTTTTACAGATGGTACTATATTAATATGGAATATGACTATGCTTATCATTTTAGAATTACTGAATGTATCCTTTAAATGGACTCCTAGGTACTCATTCCAAACATATTTTATTTGTCTATCTCCTCCTTCTGTGATTTTATTGTCATATCCTACACTACTGATGATTTTTGTGTACTTTTATTATGTCCTCGTCCTTTATTTATTAATGAATCATTTCAATGATTTTGGTAGAATAGTTTTGGTTCTCTAAGTAATCCATTATATTATCTATAAATTATACTAATTCTGTTTCTTCTTTTTTTTTCACATTATCTCCTCATTCTGTATATGGTGGTGGTTCTTGTACCATTGTTATAGATTGTTATAAGTAATAGTGGAAGCAAACAGCCATACTTACTTTGACTTATCTTAAAGGAAAGGTACTAATTCAAAACTTTTTAAACATTTTATGAGTATCCTTTAAAACTTTGTTAGTCTACTGAAGCCTAGACTTATTACATTTTTAGATGCAACAAATAAAATCTGTAGGATTACAAAGTAAATCAATTAAATTTAATGTAAGTATATATCTATCACCTATGCATATAGTTGACAGATCTATAGCTGACCTGCACAACTTGGCAGTTCAGTAGGGGCCAAAATTAAAATAGGCTAAACTGCTTTAGGCCACAGATAGATTAGACTACAGACAGACTGATGATGGCTAGTTGCTATGGGTCATGTAACAAGCAGGAGAGTGTGCAGTGACAACCCTATATTTTTGGGGGGTCACCTGAAATCCTTTGGCAGTCTGCATGCTATGCAGGCCTGATCTATAGAGTGATATGATACATACTGATGTGTTCATGTATAGAAGTTAGAAGTTATAAATATAGGTAAAGAGAGAGAGAGACAGAGACAGTGACAGAGACAGACAAGTGCAATTCACAGACTTCAGTTTAAGGACCCTTACTTTAAAGCAGGCATGAACAATATGAGGATGTGCAGCCTTGTGGCAAACCAAAGGATTTCAGGTGGCCCACAAAAGATACAGGGTTGTCACTGCACACGCTCCTGTTTGTCATGTGACTCATGGCAACCAACCATCATCAGTCTGTCTCTAGTCTAACCTATCTGCTCTAGAGTTTATCCATTATGGATCATGCTAGTACCTTCATTAATAAATAATTATAAAGAGGTTGGTTTATTACTATGTTTCCTAGGGTTTTTGACACAAAGGAGGGTTACATTGTCAGAAGCTGTTTCTATATTTATTGATTTTATATATATATATATATATATATATATATATATATATATATATATATATATATATATATATATATAATGCATAATTTAACCATTCAAATATGGCACAACAAAATTTTTGCTAGTAATTCCTTCAATATTTTTTCCATAAATATTTATTCAATATAGTAATCTATGGTAATTTTTTTTCTCTTCTTCATTTCTCTTTCTTACATATTAGGGCTGTATTGTTTCAAAAAAAAATTTGTTCAGATGGCGTCTTTCTCTACATTTTCCACAAAAATACAGCATGGTTTATTATTTGTTCTTTGAATATTTGTTAGAACTTAATTTTTTAATCTAGTTGACCTAGGTCTTTTTGCATCACTTTGCAAGTTCTTTGTTATTCTTTTTTTATGTCAAGAAGTTTGCATTTCTAATATTAAAGTCCACAATTTTTGAAAGAATATATATACAATATATATATATATATATATATACATATGATACAACATATATATCTACTTATACCAAGATAATCTACATCTACACATATACACACATATGATACACAGACGCAGATACACACACAGATAATAAGTGTTTATGGGCGGATTTGAATTCAAGTCTTTCTGACTTTGGGTCCAACTCTATTATACCACTGAGTTGCCAGGCTCTAAAGAAATAATATTAATAGTGATAACAATAAACAATATTCACATGGCATTTTAATGCTTCCAAACATTTTATATGTGTTTACTCATTTTATCTTCACAATAACTTTGTGGGGTAGGTGCTCTTACTACCACTATTTTACAGAGAAGGAAACTAAGGCATGAAGCAGCTAAGTGTCTTGGCCAGGGTCACACAGCTGGTAGGTGCCTGAGGCTGGATTTCATTTCAGGTCTTTTTACCTCTCTATCCACTGTGCTGCCTAGCTAATACATTTATTAGTGTCAGAATGGGGTTATATATTTGGATGAAATAAATGCTATATATCAGTAAATTGATCTTTATGCTGAAATCAGCCAATTGTCTGGGAGAAAATAGCTGGGAAATATAACAAAGTCACATGTGGAACAGTTAGCCAGCCACCTCATCAGAGGCAAAGCCAGACCAGAGAGCTTCTGGAGTTGCTGGCCTGGGTGTTATGAAACAGGAAGAACTCAGCTGAGGAAAATTTCACAGGCATCTCTTATGAGTCCATCCCTACTGTGACTTGTGATATTTCACTGTTCTTATTTCAACATCAAGGATTATACAGACTGAGAAGACATGTATCTGAAATAAATATTTCTCTTTAAACAGCGACTCTAAGCTCAAGATAGGTGTGCACAGATAAATAATTTGGTGTTATGAATGTCTGTGATGTGTGTTAACAGCATTCAAATGAGACTTTAGAGGAGCCAGATTCAATCATAAAAACAATCTTGCAGAGTAGTTTTTTGGCAATATGATGGCAAAACCTCTGACAGCCCTCTTTGATGCAAAAGAGCAGAGCCAATTTGCAAATTCCAAAATGAAGTATTGCAAGCTTGGGCCTGTGGCCTATAGGAAATGTTTCTCGGCTGGAAGACATCTGCTCTGATGCGTAATTTATACTCCATTTCAAAAATAATAAGCAAGAATTTAAAGGTAAAATTGATGTAAATATTTATGCTGGCTCCTGATTTTCTTTTTGAAGAATATTGTTAATGAGAGCTTTTTTTTTCTGTAGATGCCCAGCTTTCTTCTGTGTGTGTGTGTGTGTGTGTGTGTTAGTAAATAAACTTAGCTGCTTTTGTAGTTTGCCTTTTTTTTGTTTCTTTCCATCTGAATCTTCAAGGATTCATTGTATTTTCATGGGGACAAAGAGGGAAGGAGGTGCTGTTTTCTTATTTTCAAGAAAAAAGTAGTTAAATGATGGGTGGAGTATAATATTTAGCATCCCTGAGCCTCAATTTTCTTCTCTGTAAAATGAGGAGGTTGTGCTAAATGACCTCTAAGTTGCCTTCCACTTCTACATCTCAAATCCTTTAATCAATCCTTCTCCAAAAATTATTGACACCAATGTTTCCATTTTGGCTCAAACTGCTAGAGGGGGAATAGAAAATAAAGCAATGCCTGGTTCTCAAGGAGCATATAATCAAATTACAGAGGCACGAACATAACTAATGGAATAGTACTATACTAATAGAAATGATAAACATGATGAGTACTTCGATTACTTTTTTAACCATCAAAAGATGGTAAAGGATACATGTTTGGGAGGGGCAGCTCAGTGGCACAATGAATAGATAGAATGCTGGGCATGGCATCAGGAAGACCTAAATTCAAATCTGGCCTCAATGCTGTGTGACCCTGGGCAAGTCACTTTATGCTGTGTGCCTCAGTTTCTTCATCTGCCAAATGAGCTACAGAAGGAAATGGTAAACCACTCAAGCATCTTTGCCAAGAAAACCCCAAACTGGGTCATGAAGAGTCAGACATGACTGAACAACAACACAACATTTTGTAAGTTTAAACAAGGAAGAGGAAGGACAGAGAGCTAAACAAAGTGAGAGCACAGATGCACTTCAATGCCAGTTCTATAAAGCTAAGTGGTCATGGACAAGTTATTTTACTTTCAGAAACTCACTCTTCCTGTCTGTAAAATGGCGATAAATTGCCTATGATATCTATCTTACAGACATACTGTGAGGATTAAATGAGATAATAGAAGCTAGAATTTACATAGTGCTGCAAGGTTTGCAAAGGACTGTTTACATGTTATTTCACTGGATCCTCACAACAGCTTCTGGAGGTAGGTTCTGTTATTATTCCCATTTAGTGATTGAAGAAACTGAGGCTAAGACATTAAGGGCCTTGTGCAGGGTCACAGTAGCTAGAAAGTTTCTGAGGCAATGTCTGAATTTAGGTCTTCCTGACTCCAATTCAAGTACTCTCATCCACAGTTTTCAAATTCTTTGAAAACTTAAAATGCTTTATAAATTCCAATTTATATTATGTTCAAGGAATGGTGCCAGGAATGGTATAGGTCCAAATCAAAATAACATGTAACCTTGTCTTCAAGGAACAGAGAGAGGAGGAGCAGTCAGAGTTAATGGGAGGACAAAGGAAATATTCTCTCAAGTAAGCTTGGAATGTACCATTTCCTCACATAGTTGTGGTCATGTTGTGTTCTCCCAGGAGACTATAAAGTCCCAGGGACTGTCAGTGTCAGAATTAGCATTAACTAGCCACGTCATCTAGAGCACACAGCTAATTCTTTATATCTTAAATGACAAGGTTAAACTCAGGGAGCTTCAGTATTCCCACCAACTCTAACCTTCTATGATACTAGAAAGAAGGAGAAAAAGGAAGAGGAAGAACAGGAAGAATTTTAGGAAGTCAGTTAGTCAACATCCAATAAACATTTACTATGTGCCAGGCACTCTGCCAAGGACTGGGAATATAAAGAAAAAGAAAAAGAAAGACAACCCATGCCCTTAAGGATCTTACATTCTAGTGGGGAATAAAAAAAGAAAAGCTCAATGGGTGGATAGAGGAGAAGGGATCTGGTTTGGCAGATGATGGAGAAGTCCTGAGGATTATAAAATGGTTAGAAATGAAGAGATGGCTGGCCTGGGCACCCTTCTTCAATAGAGGTTCTTGGAGGAGCTGTCCAACTTCCATTGAGAAGGAGGGGGTCTCCTTTAGAGTTCAGATAGTTGTTGGGATTATAGGATGATATTATACGTGAAGGCAACAGAGTCATTGAATGTAGTCAGGGAATCATGCCTGGGAAATTATGGTCTCTAAAGAAGAAGTCAATTCCCTTTTCACAAATTCTTTGAATAATCAAACCCCTACACTGACACAGATGGGGTAATGGGAGTTATTCATAGCTTTAGCAATACCTCACATTTAGGATTTCCCCAAATTGGCAAATTAAAAAATATTTGATATACAATGGGAATCAAGTATGAGGCAGGTATTTATTTCTTCCACACAAAAGGAATGATGAGCACAGAACAATCAAAAGCCCACATTTGACCAAAAAAATATTGTAACAGAATTTAGTAACAACATAAATTTATTGTTACAATCCATTGGTCAACACTTGCTTAATCTTCATCATAACAAAGTATTTTGAACGATTGCTAACTAAGCATTTCACATTGAACCATTGCTCTGCACTGTCCAAACAAATCCTGATACATTTGCTGATACAAGAAACAGGCTTGGACCAATCCTCTTGTCTGTGGCCATCCTCCCGTTCTCTTTAAAAACTCTAGTGCTTGGGGACTCATATCCTTTTATTATTCAGCTCTGATCTAATGTGACCTAGAACATCTAGATTACCTCATATCACAACATCATTTCTAAAGTTTTACATATTATCCATTTCAGGTTAGATATGCACTCACTTAACAGAAGGAAAGTATATCCCTAATTGATTAATGCTTAAAGGATATGAACAGACAGTTCTCAGATGAAGAAATTAAAGCCATCTATAGTCATATGAAAAAATGCTCTAAATCATTATTGATTAGAGAAATGCAAATCAAAACAACTCTGAGGTATTACACCACACCTATCAGATTGGCCAATATGACAAAACAGGAAAATGATGAATGTTGGAGAAAATGTGGGAAAATTGGAACACTAATACATTGTTGGTGGAGTTGTGAAATGATTCAACCATTTTGGAAAACAATTTGGAAGTATGCCCAAAGGAATATAAAAATGTGCATACCTTTTGACCCAGTAATACCACTTCTAAGGCTATATACCAAGAGATCATACAAATGGGAAAAGGACCCAAATGTACAAAAATATTTATAGCAGCTCTTTTTGTGGTGGCAAAGAATTGGAAATTGAGAGGATGCCCATCAATTGGGGAATGGCTGAACAAGCTGTGGTATATGAATATAATGGAATACTATTGTGTTATATGAAATGATGAACAGGCAGACTTCAGAAAAACCTGGAAAGACTTGTATAGTCTGCTGCTCAGTGAAGTGAGCAGAACCAGAAGAATGTTTACACAGTTAACAGCCATGTTGTGCTATAACTAATATTGATAGACTTAACCCTTCTCAGCAATACAAGGATATAAGAAATCTCCAAAGGCCTTAATGATGGAAAATGTTATCCACATCCAAAGAAAGAACTATGGAGTTTGAATGCAGATCAAAGCATACTATTTGCTCTTTTTTTCTTCTGTTGTGTTTTGTTTCCTCTTTCTGATGGTTCCTCCTATTGGTTCTAATTCTTACTTACAACATTACTAATGTGAAAATATGTTTGATAGGAATGTATATGTACAGCCTATATCAGATTGTGTGCCATCTTAGGGAGAGAGGTGGGGAAGGAGGAGGAAAAAAATTAAAACTCGAAAGTTTATGGAAGTGATGGTTGATAAATCAAAATTAATTAATTAAAAAATAAGGAAAGTATAAACAAGAGTGGGAGAGAGAGACAGAGACACAGATAGATACAGAGACAAAGAGACAGAGAAATCCCAAAGTCAGGCTCATATATACATTTTCAGTACATGTACTTTAGATGCCATATACTCATGGATGTATGAAGACTAAGTCGGGAATAAGGTAGATTAAACTCTTAATACATTTCACTGAAAAAATAAAGGAAGAAAATTAGAATTTAGAACTAGAATTTCTTCCTTTTAAACTTCCATTGAGTCAACAACTGCTACTGTAGCAAACAAGAGAACTCATCATCATTGCCAAATTCAATTCCTTTAGTCTTGAATCATATACGGCTGGAATGAGATCTCCATGTTCCAATGTGATTGACTAGAGCCAGAAATTTCCATTCTGAGAACTGTCCCATGAGTTAGCTTTCATTCAGCAGGGAAAGCTGATAGGAATAAGACAACTCATGATGGGAAAGAGACAAGGTTTTCCCACAATCTAAGAAGGCACCCCAGATTTCTATCTTTTGGTGCTATTGCCTTCAATGACCTGAATCCCACATGTTGATATTTATTCATGTGAAATCATAAGAGGTTCCAAAGGCAGAAACCTCATACGTGAAAGGAAAAAAATATCTTAGACTGGGAGATATAAGGACACAATCAGCAACAAAAGATGATTTGTCTTGCTGGCAGATAAAGTTTGCTACCAACCAACTGCATTGAATATTTTCATTCCAATAAATTCATCTTCCAATATGCATCTTTTGGTGGGTACTCTCAGTCATCATTCTACGACAGTTAGTGACCTACCACAAAAACAATCCATTTGGAAAGTGTTTGTTGCTACATGGTAGGGAAAAGTCCCAAGAGAGCTTGACAACTTCCCTTGTCCCCAGTAAGTCACAAATCTCCTAATTCAGTAAGACTGCGAAAATAGGATAAGCCCAAGCACACTGTAAGGAATGCATCATTTCAAAGGATTGTCATACTATTGCTGTATGGGATTCCCACTGATGCAGCTAACAGATAGGCTTATTGAAATGTGAAAATAAATAAGAGAAACTCACAGTCATTTCTTTATTTCAGCAGATTATATTGCCATAGGGGAACAAAGTTAAATTCCACTGATATTAGAAGTACTTGAAAATATCACTGTTTTCTGTATCTGTCTACTTTCTCATATATTTTTAAAGCTTTTAACCTATTTCCCCCACTGCTTTCCTTTATTGTCTTTTATGCTTCAAACTATGTGTCTTGAAAGAGTTCTTTGGTTTCTGGAATTCTTTGATGCCTTTTTAATGTGGCTCTTTTTTATACCCTATCACAAAATCTGTGACCTGAGTAGGCTGTTTTGTATAAGGGTACTTAAACAGAAGCCCAAAAAATGTTCAAGTTGAACTCCAAACTCACACTTCAAGATTATTTAGGTGTACATTAGAGGGAAGCTATTTCTCATTGGTGATGATCACTGGCAGATTAAAATGGGAAGTCTCAGTGCAAAGGCTAGTTTCATAAAATGCAGATGATTAGTAATGACTGGTTAATTAAAAGACACCAGACATTGTTAGTTTTAATTAATATTGCAGTAAATTAATATTACATTTTAAGAAATCAATTTGGGAAGCAACTGCAATTAAAATGATGTAAATGAGGATAATGACTTTGAGTTTTGAACATTATTATAGGCTATGATGATTGAAGATGAAGGGGTTGTCAACCTTCCTTCTTGTTGCCCAACGTGAATTAATTCATCTAGGGCAACTTGTCTCTGTTTGCCTTGCAGTGCAATATATTCTGCTTTAATGTTTTACTTTGGTTGGAAAACACCCTGGAAGATATTTGTTTCAATTTTCACCCTAGGTTTCAAAGGAATCTCTTGTCCCCTGTGACCTATTTATTGGGGGAAATGGTTCATGAAGCTGACCATTATGTATTGCTGACTTAATACAAACACTAAAATCTGCCAAAGTGCTTTGGGGTCCACTTCCAATCATGTGTGACTCAAGGCTAAAGGACTTGCACTTTGGTATGACAAATATATGTATCATTTTATGCTTGCTTTATAATTTCTGATTGAATGCCAATATATGAAATCTAGTCAAATCAAGTACTATATTAAGACAGACAAAACATATGTCTTGAAAAGGCAACATGATGTAGCAAATAGAGCACCACCTTGGAGTCAGGGGGAAAAAAGGATTCAAATCCTTCTTGCTTATTCGCTCTTGACTCAGCACACAGTCTTTCTGACTTTTTTTTGTAAAACAGAAATAATCAATGATGATGATGATGATGATGATGATGATGATGATGATGATGGTGATAATGATACTCATATTATCTACCTGATAGGGTTGTTGCTAGGCAGAAACGAAATGACATATTAAAGTGTTTTCTGGGTCTTTAAAATATGGTATAAATACTATCAAGGCATCCTGAGAGAAAGAAAGAAGGTAACATGTTCCAGGCAGTTCAAACCATGGTCACAAAGTTGACCAGCACTTCTACTCATAGCCAGACGTAGGCAGCCTATAACATACACAAGTGTGGAGGTGTTCTTCCCAGATCAACAAACCTGCTTCCAGTTCTTTTCCCACCATTACCACTTAGAGGAATAAAACTGGTGGAGAAGAGCCCACTATCCTAATAATCATCAGAAAAAACTGGTGGCCAATTACTACCAATAAAGATAAAATCCAAGGGTCCTAGTAATGGCAGTGCAGTGCCCTTCCTCTCCTGCCCTTCTCCAGACCAATGGATTTGTATCCAGCTTAGATTGGGCAAGTATCATCCAGCAAAGAAAACTGTGTGTTTAAGGGGTAATCCATCCCCATCCTATTCTGAAGCTAAACGTCACATATGATCTAGGCAGGCCAGACTTGGTGAACCATCATGGCATCTGGAGAAAAACACAGGAAGTAGTGTCTGCCAGACTTCTTAAACCTCCCTCATCACTTGACAATCACAACCTCTTGGAACTTGATGGAGATAGTTGAAGACCCTTAGCCCAAGAGCCCTGAGAATTCCAGTGACCTACAAGTCTACCAGCCCTGCTTCCCCCCATCCTCCATAGGCCTCATTAACAAGAGCAATCACTGTGAAGAAATTACCTGGAAATTTTCTGCAGATGCATCAGTCACAGCTCCAAAAAAACTAAAAGAGACAGTTCTCAGCACCAACATCCTTGGAACTGTCAAATTGTTCAATATTTTAAAAAAATATATGGTCTTATTGGTGGCAATGACACTAAAGGTATGTTAACATCTGATTTGCTGTTGTACCCTAAGGATAATAGAAACTTTTCATTTGATTTATAACCAAAATTTGACATATGTCTTATATCTTCCATTAGAATATAATCTATTTGTAAAAAAAAGTCTGGTTTTTTCTGCTTGTATCCCTGGCATTTAACATTTCTTTTCATATAGGTGTTTATTTTTTTTATTCATCTATCCAGTTGTTCATCATTGTTATATATCTGAGTTGAATTGGGAAAGATATGATTTTAGGTGAATTTCAAAAAAAAAAAATCTCAGTTGAGGTTTTCCTCAGTGCAATAAGATTTCCTAGATCAAAGACATGTGGTTTGCTGTATGGGAAATCCTGGAGAAAATATCCTGTAGGGGACCAAAAAAAGTGTAGCTAACCAGAAACTTCTCCAAATGGGTCTATGGGGAATCATTGTACAGAGAAAGAGACTGTCATAGCAAAGATGGAGAGTAATTGGACTTTTCCTTGAGCGGACTCTTGGGAAACAGTCTGGAGGTTAGACTTCAGTCCTGCTTTTCAGGGGGACTGGTTACTAAAGCATTCAAGATCACAGTAAACTAGAAAGTCAAATGTGGGACAAGATAGATTGTGAGATAAAGTTGAATATCAAGCAATGAGAAAGCAGCTATGACTAAAGCAAAATGTTGAGAATTCAGCGTGTCAAGTTGTGTATCACAAGATGATGGCCACGACTGGCTGACCCTTACCCTGGACAGGACATTGAACTCGGTGGCAAGAGATCAGATAACCAGGACTAGGCTGAAACTGTGGCAAATATTGTCAGTTCACCAGTCGATCCCTGAGGCATGTTTTCTTTCCACCAGAGCTTGGAAAGGAAAGCCACTTTGCAGTGGTATTACAGAGAGGCTGAGAAAGAGACTTCAGTAGAACTATGAGCGGGAATGAGAACAGCCAGCTCATTCTTATTATCTGGTAATTTCTAATACAATTTTATGCATTAATCCATGAACATTTATTAAGCACCCACTACATGCAAAACACTGTGCTAAGCAGTGGGGAAACACATACAGAAATAACAATTCTCCCTGCCGTTAAAAAGTTTACATCTTTACATCTTGTGGTTCTCTGTCCTCTCTTGAAGACAGCTCAAATCCCATTTTATAATGAACATTTCTTCATAATATGACATCCAACTACTCTTCCCAGCTTATGTTACAAGTCATAATTCATTTAGTGTTGCAGCCATACTAGTCTAAGGTGATCATCCAATTTTATACTCCCCTCTTCCATTTCCCTTCCTTTGCTCAGTGTCTTCACTTTCTCCACCTCTGTCTTAGAAACAGCTAGGTGAAACACTTGAGGATTGAGGTGAAACACTGGATTGAGGATCAGGAAAGCTGAGTTCATATCATTTCTCAGACATCTATTACCTGTGTAATAATTTGGCAAGCCACTTCACCTCTTGCAGTCCCAGTTCCCTTGTCTCTAAAATGAGGTTAATAATAGTGACTACCTCCCTGTCACTGAGAAGGGCAAAAATATAAAATGTATAAAGTACTTTGTAAACTTTAAATGCTAGTTCTCTTCATCATCATCATCATCATCAGCAGCAGCAGCAGCAGCAGCAGTGGCAGCAGTAGCAGCATTATTAATCAATCCCACGTACCATATCCTCCATGAAGCTTTGCCTGATTTTCTTGCTTTGAAATGATGTCCCAATATCATCACATTTCTCTACGAAAGTTGTGCATACATCTCTTTCCCATTTATCTAATTTGTATCATATCAATTTCTATTTCAATATCTTAAGAATCCTAGGATTTTAAAATGCTGAATTGAGCAGCAAGTATATTTCATGTAAAGGCAGACATGGGAGATGGGGTTATTTTCTAGGTTGAATAATTAACATGCCTGATTCCCATAGCTTTAACTGACCCACGTAGTATTAATTAAATTCTGCTTCTATAAAGCAAGATTTCTTCCATGCTACACCTGACCTAAAAAAGACAGAACAGAAGGCAATAAATTGACATTATAACTAACCACTAATAACACTATACTCACTTGTCCATGTATCTGACATGCACAGGATATGAAATCATTACATTGAGGAATCACAGATCCTTCACATAGTGAAACCAAAAGTATAAGTAAGGTGGAATTATTGGAGCTGCGAGTCAAATTAGTTAAAGGGCATTGACAATAATAATGCCTATGGTTTCACTTTATAGGAAAAAAAGAAGGATCAGTAGCTCCTTAGAAAGAATAATCAGTTAAAATATGAGACCAAAATCTTACTGGCTGGTTTGAGTTATTCCTTCTACCCTGTCCTGTCCCTTCATTTCTTCCTACAAGCACCCACTTTCAACGAAGAGCAAGCTTTGTGTTGTTTGCCAACAATCAAAATCTCTGGTTTTAGCTTTGACAAAAATCTGATTCAGTTAGCCAGGAAGTCAATCACTAAGTACTTACTATGTGTAAATCCTGGAGATATAAATAAAAGTAAAACTTCCACTCCTATTCGTTACTGCTAGGACATCGTACATTTCTTTGTTCCTGCCAGACTGTTCATAGGTATTTTCAAAAGCTTTCTCCTGCTAGCGTACGGTCTCTGCCTAAAGGTAAGGTGTGGATGTTCATTGGGAAAGAATTTACACGAAGCATGATTTCCAAAGGAAAAATTGGATGCTGACAATGGCTACAAATAGAAAATTAGATTCATCCTTGAGAATGAGATGTTTTACACGTGAGCACACAGAAAGAAAGACACAGAGAAATAAACAGACAGACAGAATACCCCACTTACTACCCCACCTTACTTAGTAAAGGTCCTTTACAAACTGGGTACCCTCCTTATGTGGTCATTTGATGTCTGAAATCCTTTCCCTTTCTCTCTCTCCCTGAAGGCAGAACAGGCTTCTTTTCCTTTCCAATTGCCAAAAAAGTACCTCAGCTGCTCCCCATCATAACTGGAAACATAACTGGAAACTAGCATATCCACCAATTTTAGAACTCATTTCATCCCCAACTCCTTCTTAAGACAGGAATGCCCTCTACAGTAACCCTAATAAACACCTCTTGGTGTTTATTTATTTATTCATCTTGGATATCTCAACTAGAGGGTGGGAGGAAGAAGGGAGAGAGAGAGAGAGAGAGAGAGAGAGAGAGAGAGAGAGAGAGAGAGAGACAGACAGACAGACAGACAGACAGACAGACACTGAGAGATGGTATTTGATTGTAGCCAGTACCTGTCACACTTAAAATGCTCTTAATAAATGCTTATTGGATTGGATTGAGACTGAAACAGACAGACAGAGACAGAGAAAGAGACAGAGTGAGAAGAATGAATTAATGAACAGCAGGTTCCTGGTGGCATATGCCACTTTACCTCTCTAAACATTCACTCCATAGACAACTACAGCTTGAGCTGTTTACCACTGCCGTGTACAACTCCCATATCAAGAAAGCCAAATGCCTGAGCTCACAATCTCTTTGTGTAAAGAATCCTTTGCTGCCCTTAGGCATCGCTAAAGCTCTGCCACTCAATGTCTTGTTATTAGAGGATCCTAGGTTTAGAGCTATGAAGTAACTCCTTAGAAGGCCATAACTCCCTAACTTCCTACATCAGGATATTGAGGGCCTGGAAGCTAAAGCAGTGAGGTAGATTGGAAAGATCTCTGGATTTGGAGTTGGAAGACAAATCCTGATGCCTCATTTTGTGGGTTCAAATCCTGACTCTGTGTTATTATCTGTATGAGACTGGCCAAATCACTTAGCCTCTCTGGGCTCCTCTTTTCTCATTTACAAAAAAAAGAGAAGGTTTGACCACATTGTTTCTCTATGTTTGCTCCAGCAAGAAGCCACATGATCTTATAAGTATACATTGACAGAAACTGTCCTATAACTGAACAGACAAAAATGGGCTGCATTTGGTGCTGTGGACAGAACATTAACACAGAATGGCTTTTCTGTCTGCTCCCTTCCTAGCTGCCCATTTGGTGTCTTTGACATCAGTATCTCCCTCTTGGATCTTGGCAACTGTCAACTCAAGTCTGCAAATATTTATTAAATGCTGTCTATGTGCCAGGCACTATGCTTAGTGCTATACAAAGAGCTAATTTGATCTTCACAGCTTGCAAGTGGAGTAGATGTTATTATTATCTGTATTTAATAGTTGGGGAAATAGGAGGTTGGGAATGGAATGGAATACATTTTTGCACAATCACCAATATACCTTT
The DNA here is from genome assembly GCF_003287225.1 of Phascolarctos cinereus. Classification (NCBI taxonomy): domain Eukaryota; kingdom Metazoa; phylum Chordata; class Mammalia; order Diprotodontia; family Phascolarctidae; genus Phascolarctos; species Phascolarctos cinereus. The sequence goes on from NW_027555625.1 coordinate 16,128,031, forward strand.
CACTAATATTCAATTGCACAAAAAGTATTCAGGGCTGATCATGTCTTTAATTAACCCATAACCTATTAGGCTTTTATGGCTAAGAATGGAGATCTGAAGACCAAGTATATACCACTGTTGGGAAAAAATTAATTATTCAGTTTTGCCAACAACACACTTCCAAAATGACATAGGGCACTGGTCATTGCTAACAAATACAACTGTAACAAGCTCCTGGAATGTACAAGGCACTGTGTTAGATGTTGGGGGCATACAAAGAGAATTTGGACAAAGCTCATGTTCTCATAGGATTATTTTCTAGGAGGCAGGGCATGAAACATTTCTACAAATAAATATAGTCATAGAATTTACAATTGGAAACACAGATACAGTGACACCTTAGAGAGGGGTTCATCAATGAACAAGGCTTACTTTTACTTCTGTGATGTGTTGTACATTTAGAGCTGCTACTGCTTTGTGTATTTCATCTTGAGAAAGCAGAACTAAAAGATGCGTAAAGCTATTCATCTCAGTGTTGGTGGTAGTATTCAGAGGAGGAGCGGGAATAATTCTTATTATATTTGATGTTGTTTAGTCACTTTTGGTCATGTCTGATTCTTTGTGACTTCTTTTGGGGTTTTCTTGGCAAAGATATTAGAGTGGTTTGCCATTTTTTTCTCCATCTTATTTTATGGAGGAGGAAACTGAGGCAAACAGGAGTAGGTGGCTTATCCTGGGTCACACAGCTAGTAAGTGTCTGAAGACAGATTTGAATTCAGGTCTTCCTGACTCCAGGCTTGGCATTCTAGTGACTGTACCACTTAGCTGCCTTCTCATTATATATTGGCACTGTCATATGCTTGTCCCCACTGGGGACACTCCTTTCTCAACTAGAAGAAATATTCATATTGAGTAAGATGCATTGTAATCCTTTTTTGTTTACATATTAAGAGTTAAAAAGTCAATGTTGGAATAAAGGATAGAGAGGAGGACTTGACCACAAGAGAACCTAAATTCAAATTCTGACTGACATGTTCTGGCTATGTGACCCTGGACATGTAACTTACATTTCAGTGTTCTAAGTCTTTAAGACTACAGGACACTGAAGATGTGTATATTTGCATTGGTGCAGAGATTTTTCTCATCCAGAACTTCCCTAAAGTGACCTACCAAGTGATCTTAACGATGACCTTGTGAGGTTAGTGCTAATCTAGCAATGGTATTAGAAGTTATAAAACTGATGACCAGAAAGATTGAAAGCTCAATCCTTCCCCTGGGTCACAAAGCTTGTAGCAGTTTAAGGCATGATTAGAGCTCAAGTCTTTCCTGAGTCCAAGTCTAGCAGTCTATCCACTGTATTAGACAGCTGCCTCAGAACCAGTGAAGCCATGGGCCCAGTTCAAATTCCTTTTCTCATTAAGATATAACAATTTTATTAGATGGAAGGAAGGAAGAAGGAAAGGTGGAATAAAGGGATTAAAAGAAGAGAGGAAATATTTATTAAACACTTACTATATGCTCTGTTCTAAGTGCTAGGGTTGTAAAAGAAGAAAAAAGGAAAAGGAAAACAGTCCCTGACCTCAAGGAGTGCACATTGTAATAGCAGAAGACAACCCACAAGAGAAAGTCAAAAATCAGGGGCGGGGGGAGGATGAAGCTTGGTCTCCCAAGACTCTGCCACAGAATGAAGGACCCAAAAGGAACTCTTCAATTGAAGAAATGTTTTACTACAGTGGAGGAATATTCCAAAGTCATAAGCCCACAGGAGTGGATAAATATTCCAGAATATGAACCATAGCTATTTGTGACAACATAGTGTGAATGTCATTAAGTTTTAAGGTTTGTTTTTCTTTCTCTTTTAAATATTTGCCAGACACAGAGAGAGGAGAAGGGAAGGGAAGGGAAGGGAAGGGAAGGGAAGGGAAGGGAAGGGAAGGGAAGGGAAGGGAAGGGAAGGGAAGGGAAGGGAAGGGAAGGGAAGGGAAGGGAAGGGAAGGGAAGGGAAGGGGAGGGGAGAGGAGAAGTAAAGGAAACCCCTTCTGGTTCCTTATACCTCCTATTCTAAGATAATCGTAGCTTTTCCTAAGGTAGGAAGATTGCCCATCCTGAGATACTGAGATAATGGTGAATTTTCAAGGTCACATTGAATGCATATCATTCTTGTACTATCTTCTCACTCTATCTGATGACATCCATCTTCTACTTCTCCCAGTAAAAGTTCCTATCCATATGAAGTTACTTCTGGCTGATGACAACACCAGGAGAAAATCAGAGCTTGTGTATGTGGTGGTGATGGGAGGGTACAGTATGAGTGTGGAGAGCTAAGAGGGATTGTAGGCCCCTAGACTTTGAGCTGGAAGTTGCCCTTATTTCATTTGATCCACTTACCTCATTTTACAGATTAAGAAACTGAATTTCAGAGTCAGCAATTCACACTTCCAAGGTCACCCAAGTGGTAAAAGACAGAGTTAATATAATAACTCCTCATATTACGAATTCTTTGCTGTGTTTTGTTGGGTCCTACAGGTTGGGGAAGAAGAAAAAAAAAGGACTAGGAATAGCTAGGAAGAGATAGAGAGCAAAGTGAAATTCAACAAATTTTGCTGATTCCAAGACTGTCAACACTGCTCTGTGATGCCATTGTACTTCTAGGAGTTTACGTAAGACTTCATGGGCAGGGTATTGACTTTGGCTAATTACAGTGAAAACTCTTGGCAAAGAAGCAGGGCTGACTTTCCATCTGATAAGCAACTTATGGTCCAACAAACTTAGAGGTGAGGAAACTTTTTTTTTAATAGAGAGTCAGGATGATGTAGTAGATATACACCTGTACTTGGAGAAAGATTACATAGGTTGAATCACACCTCTGAGCTTTAGTATTTCCAGTAAGTCATTCAAACTCTTTAAACATTTGTTCCCTGATTTATAAAATAGGAATAAAACTTCTACTTTCTTCCTAAGGCTATTTGTCATGAGGGAAACATTTTGTAAAACACGAAGTAGCTAATAATGCCTGGTAGTAATAATTCTAGAAAGTTGACATTGGATGGGGCCTTAGATACATATTTAATTCAGTACTTCTAATATATAGATGAAGGAAACAGTTCCCTAGGAAGGTAGTGAAGGATCCAAGCTCACATAGCTAAGGGGTATCAGACTGGAATACCTGGTCAAGTCCAGTATCTTTTCCAACATCCCGTGATATATTTTCCAAGTCTAGCATGCTTTCCATTATCATCTACTTCCATTGATAAAGAACAAAGATAAAGAGAATGGTAAAAGGAAGAGACACAGAGAGATAGAAACACAGAGACAGAGACAAAGAAAGACAAAGATAGAGCAAGTTTAATATGTGTCATCTACACATATTGGCTGTGTGAACCTGGGAAATCCATTTCTTCTCAGGGATGCTCAGTTTTCTCCTTATAAATCAAGTAATTAACAGGCTTAATTTAAGTGGCTACTAAGCTATTATATACCAGCTTCTATAAGTGTTCAGAGTAATATAAAATATGAAAAGGAAACAATTACCCATTTCAAAGAGTATAATTTTCTATCAATCAACAACAAAAAATAAAATCAAATTAAAATAAACACCCTTAAAAATAAAAATGAAATAAACACCATTATGTGTGTTAAATAGTTGGAATGGATTGCCTTGGATGTAATGAGTTCTCTCCTTCTGTCTAGAAGACCCTTCTCAGGAATTACTATTTCATATATGACTTAGATGCTGGATGGTAACTGAGGTCCTTTCACAAACTGAGATTCCATGATTCAGGCATCTGAACTTTTCCTGCTCCTAGCTTCTCTGAGACAAACCTTTTTTTGTCTCCTCCTCACTCCTACAGACAAACTACATTTAAACTTGGACCATGCACACTAATACTGGAACCTGTTCAGTTGGTGGCTTAGGGAGTGGGATGATGACTCATATCCAATCACACATCCTCCTTTAGGTGTGCTGCATCCTCTTATTTTAACTTATGATTTGGCACACCTTCCAGGAACATCATACTTCATTATGTCTGATACAATATTTCAGTAGGGATGTGAGGACAGGATAGGGTCATGGGAAGAAGGAAAGCTAATCCTCTTAGAGAAAAAAAAATCGCACTCCTAAATCAAATAAGAATTAAAATCCTTAAGTGCAAATGACTGGCCTAGGTGATATAACACAGGTTGACAATGAACATCTGAAGTAGTAGGTGTCTTTTTCCTCTAAAAATGACTTAACTCTATAAGAAGACTCATCCTGTGGACTGTGAACTTTAAAAAAATTGCTAATTATTTCAATATAATTCAATTGTGTTGTGATCTTATGTATTTAATGCATTTCAAAACATTATTCAGAGCAAGAATTCATCTGTATCTTTCACTTAATTGCCAAATGTGGCTCATGACTCACAGAAACATTCAGTACCTAGATTAAAGGAGATGGAAGGAAGGAAGGAAGAAAAGGAGGGAAGAAGGAAGGAAGGAAGGAAGGAAGGAAGGAAGGAAGGAAGGAAGGAAGGAAGGAAGGGAGGAAGAAAGGAAAGAAGAGGAAGAAGGAAGACAGGGAAGGTAAAGGATGAAGGAAAAGGGAGGAAGAAGAAAAGGAACAAAGGAACTAAAGAAGGAAGGAGAATTTATTAAGTGTCTTTGATGTGTCAGGTACTTTAAAAGTACTATCTTATTTCACCCTCACAATAACACTGGGAAGCAGTTGCTTTCGTTAGTTCCATTTTACAGTTAAGGAAACTGAAGCAAACAGAAATTAAGTGACTAACCCAGGATTACATAGCTAGCATGCTAACTATTAAGTGTATGAGGCCACATCTGAATCCAGGTCTTGTGACTCTAGGCCCAGCTCTCAATCCACCATGACGCTTAACTGATTCTAAGAGGATCATTTCTAAGTAAAGTTCTGTGCATTAAGACCTCGCTCTCTCTCTCTCTCTCTCTCTCTCTCTCTCTCTCTCTCTCTCTCTCTCTTTTTCTCTCTCTCATATCTTTTCTTTCATGCCCCAAATTCTACCACCAGACCACAGTATAACTGAATCTCAGAGATGAAAAGCACTTCTATAGACATATAGTATCCCCATTAAACCATACCTAATAAGTGGTCTCTCTAGCTTTCGCACAATACTTTCTTTTTTTTTAATTTTTAAATTCTTTTTTAAATATAAATTTATTTATTTGTAATTTTCAACATTCATTTCCACAAGTTTTTGAGCTGCAAGTTTTCACCCCGTCTCACCCTCCCCCTACCCCAAGTTGGCATACATTCTGAATATCCCATCCTCTAGTCTGTCCTCTTTTCTTTCTCTCCCCCCTTCTCTTATCCCCTTTCCCTTCTATTTTCCTGTAGGGCAGGATAGATTTCTGTACCCCTATTTTCTGTATTTCTTATTTCCTGACAGCATGTGAGAACTTTTTTCTAAACATATGTTTTTAAAACTTTAGGTTTCAAATTTTCTCTCTTCCTTCCTCCCCACCCACCCTCATTGAAAAGGCAAGCAACTCAATATAAATTGTACATGTGCAGCTATGCAAAAAACTTCCAATTGAATGTGTATGTTATTCCCTCCTTAAGCCAAATCCTATGAGAATAAGATTTACTTATTCCCTCTCACCTTCCCCTGCTTCCCCTCCACTGTAAGAGAATTTTCTTTTCTGTTATTTTTTTTGTGAGATAATTTACCCCATTCTACCTCTCCCTTTGTTCTTCTCCAAGTATATTCCTCCCTCTTCCCTTAATTTTATTCTCCAGATATGACCCCTTAATCTTACAAGCTGCCAGAAGGAAACAATTCAAGTACTGTGGAAACACAATCAGGATAACACAAGAATTATCACTTTCTACATTAAAGGACAGCAGGGCATGGAATATAATATTGCAGAGGGCAAAGGACATAGGATTACAACCCTTAATCTTCAACTCACCCTGTGCCTTCTATCTATCTATCTATCTATCTATCTCTCTATCTATATATGTATAATTTTTTCCCTCCAACTAGCCTAATACTGACAAAAGTCTCATGAGTTACAAATATCATCTTTCCATGCAGGAATGTAAACAGTTCAAGCTTAAAAAGTCTCTTATGATTTCTCTTTCCTGTTTACTTCTTCATGTTCCACTTGAGTCCTGTATTTGAAAGTCAAATTTTCTATTCAGCTCTGGTCTTTTCATCAGGAATGTTTGAAAGTCCTCTATTTCACTGAATGACCATTTTTTCCCCTGAAGGATTATACTCAGTTTTGCTGGGTAGGTGATTCTTGGTTGTAATCCTATCTCCTTTGCCCTCTGGAATATTATATTCCATGCCCTGCGGTCCTTTAATGTAGAAGCTGCTAAATCTTGTGTTATCCTGATTGTGTTTCCACAGTACTTGAATTGTTTCCTTCTGGCAGCTTGTAATATTTTCTCCTTGACCTGGGAACTCTGGAATTTGGCTATATATTCCTAGGAGTTTTCCTTTGGGGATCTCTTTCAGGAGGAGATCTGTGGATTCTTTCAATTTCTATTTTGCCCTCTGGTTCTAATATATCAGGGCAGTTTTCCTTGATAATTTCTTGAAAGATGATGTCTAGGCTCTTTTTTTGATCATGGCTTTCAGATAGTCCAATAATTTTTAAATTCTCTCTCCTGGATCTATTTTCCAGGTCAGTTGTTTTTCCAATGAGATATTTCACATTGTTTTCTAATTTTTCATTCTTTTGGATTTTGTTTTACAGTATCTTGATTTCTCATAAAGTCACTAGCTTCCAATTGCTCTATTCTAATTTTTAAGGAAGTATTTTCTTCAGTAATCTTTTGGACTTCCTTTTCCATTTGGCCAATTTTTCTTTTTAGGGCATTTTTCTCCTCATTGGCTTTTTGGACCTCTTTTGCCATTTGGGTTAGACTATTTTTTAAGGTGCTAAATTCTTCAGTGTTTTTTTGGGTCTCCTTTAGCAAGCTGTTGACTTGTTTTTCATGATTTTCTTGCATCACTCTCATTTCTCTTCCCAGTTTTTCCTCTACTTCCCTTACTTGCTTCTCAAAATCCCTTTTGAGCTCTTCCAAGGCCTGGGACTGATTCATATTTTTCTTGGAGGCTTTGGATGTAGGAGCTTTGACTTTGTTGTCTTCTTCTGGTTGTATATTTTGATCTTCTTTGTCACCAAAGTAAGATAATATAGTCTGACTCTTTTTGCGCTGTTTGCTCATGATCCTGGCCAATTACTTGAGTTTTTAAATACTTTGTTAAGGTAAGACTCTGCTTCCAATGTGGAGAATGTACTGTCCCAAGCTTCAGGGGTTTGTACTGCTATTTTCAGAGATACTTGTAGGTTTCTGTAAATTTTCACTTCTTGCAAGGTGGCATGATAAGGGGCGAGGTGTGACCACAAGTATTCCTTTCTGTCCTGTAACTGGGAGGAAGGGTTCCTCTCCACAGCCACTACAAGCTCCACCATGCCAGCATTCCTCTTTACCCCAGGACCTCCGTCCAGAACTGTGACCCAGATCCATACACAGGCAAAGCAAGAGATTTGTGCCTCAGCACTGGCGAAGAGATCCCTGCAATCCCTCTCTGATCAGCCACTCGATTCCCCCTCAGTCTGTGGGCCAGAAGCTCAGGAAGCAGCTGCCCCCCCCGACCATGCTCTTTGGGAATGGAGCTGAAACCCTGCCTTCCTTTCTCAGCACTGACAGAAACAGACTTTTCCCACTGACCTTCTAAATTGTCTTTGGCATCGGTGGATTGAGGAGTCTGGAAACCTCCACAGCTCCCCAAGATTCAGTCCTCTGAGGCCTGCTCCAGGTTTGCTGTGGCCTGCACACCCATGCTCCACTGCGCTGCACTCCCAGCCCGGCGTGATACACCTCTCTGATCAATCATTCAGGTTGTCTTGGGCTGGAAATTTGTTTCACTCTGTCTTTTTGTGGGTTCTGCTGCTTCAGAATTTGTTTAAAGCCATTTTATATGAGTATTTGGAGGGGTTTGGGGGAAAGCATAAGCAAGTCACTGCTTTCACTCTACCTTCTTGGCTCTGCCCCCACAAGGGCCTCAGAATGCTTTCAATGAAGAAAAACTAAATACCACAAGAAGTCCTTTACACTTCAAAAGTTTACAAACCAACTTATTTTCAGTCACATATTAAGTGTGAGTTTACACCATTTCTGGATTACAGGTTATAGTAGGGAAACTTAGGGATGGGTATTTAAATACCTTAGTGAGAATTTGGGAGAAGGCCAAGTTCATCCATAGGTAAACTTTGTTTCTTTTATAAAATTTTTATAGGATTACACTAGGTCCATATCATAAGTAGCCCATTTCCAGAGATCTTCCCCTAATTACCTGAGTAGTGGATTTCTTCTCTGATGGTGAGTCTAGGCTGCATGCCTCTTCCTCTCTCCCACCACACATAGACCCATGGATTGAAGGCAGTGAAGGACCAGCTCTTCTCTCAGATTCTTAGCCACTGGGGCCTTCTTGAGCAAGGTAAGGGGAGAACAGAACTCTGAGTTCAAAGAGGTTAGAACACATTCCCCCCACACACATATTTTATGGTCAATCACTTCTAAATGAGGTTGAGAAAGGCTACTAGAAAACCACCAAGGGGAAACTTAATCAATTGTTGTTTATTGAATGCCTGGGAAAAATAAAACTTTTGTTACTGTCAGCCAAGAACCTTTCACTAACCCTTACACACTGGAAAAATGGAAAATGGTAGAAATGATCACTGGAAGAAAAAAAAAGAAAAGAAGAAAGAAGAGATAATAACTGGATGCACTTTTCTCCTCTGCTAACATTACCAAAGTGGAGGGCCAGAAATGTTTTCTTTGGATTTACCGATCACCTGTAATAATCTGGCAGCACTAGACATTGATAAGAGTGATTAACCCTTCCATAGCAAGTGCAAAGGACAAAGGAATATCCTATCCACGTCCTGATGGACTCTGAATGCAGATCGAAGTATATTTTTTTCACTTACTTTATTCTTTTTCATGCTTGTTTTTCTTTCAGTTTGTTTCTTCTTGCACACTGTGACTAATATAGAAATATGTTTTACATGAAAGCACATGTATAACCTAGATCAAATTGCCTACCATTTTTATGACAGGGAAGGAGAGGGAGAAAGGAAGAAAAATTTGGAATTCATAATCTTGTAAAATGAATGCTAAAAATTTTCTTCACATGTAATTGGGAAAAAAAAACACTTGAAATAAAGGGTGATTAACCCTATTTGCCAATCTTTTTCCGGCCTTTGCTATCTCATAATGGGAGTCTCTGTGTAGTTGTGCCCTCTAGTGGCCAGCAATCTCAATTTCTTTGATTTCTAAAAAACAGTTTCTGAGAATTTGGAGTTGTGGTAGGGGAACATATGTGTCTGAACATGGGTGTTTTTCTCTAAAGTTCTTCAGCGGCTAAAATGTCTCAGAATTTCAGGATAAAGAAAATCATTCATTGACAACTGATTGGAAAGCTCCCACTAGAATAGTGAAACAACTAATACTTTGTAGCCACAGACACTTCTCTTGTCTGTGGCAAGGAAGCATCTGTATAAAATGCTTTGTTGTGGTGGTGGAAAAATCATGAACAAACATTGGATCTGCAGGTGGTGAACGTGGGTTCAAATCTGGATTTCCTTAAATTCTACTGGGACAAGTGACTTAATGGCTTTGAAACTCATTTTCCTCATTTGGGTTTGCTTCAGTGGATTACAAAACAAGAGAAGTGGGATCTGATGTCTGGGAAAAATGCATACCAGTTAGAGCAATGCAGTCACTAAATGGGCTGTCTTGACTGACAGTCATTTCGTCTTCATTGGACATCTTCAAGAAAAGCCCAGATGGTCACTTGTTGGGTATTCAATCAAGGGAATTATTCTTAGGAATGGAGTAGACTAATGATTGCTGAAATTTCACGATACTCTGTTATTGATTTATGGACAAATCTCCCATGATGGAATGCACAATTCATTCATGCCTTCTCATCATATATAACTATATGCCAAGTACTTTTCAACAAAAGCTTTATCCAAGTTCATAGACCAGTCCTCTGGGTCTTTAAAGATTCTTTGGATGTCCACAAGTTGGACAATGTCTATCTGTTAGCCCCCAATCCTTTGGCATGACAAGCCAAACCTTTGCAGTCCTAAATTTCCCAGAATATATCATCAAAGCCACATGCTTGATTGTCATGTGGTAAGTGCTGTTCATAATGATTTCTTACTTTCTCCTCTGACATTCTTAAGAATGAGTTTATAGCCTGATCTGCACTTTCCCATTGCTTACATGACTCACTCTTATTAAAAAAAAAAATCAAGTGTTTCCTTGCTGGTTTATCGGCTTTACCATCTAATTTTTCTTTCTCCTTGAGTCAGTTTCTTTATATGGGATAAAGTTTCTCAGAAATAGGGATTCTGCATATGAAATGCTATTTCCTTTATCTATTTTCCATTAGGGACAGACAACAGCCCATTTTAATCATTCAGAGTAGAGTTGTTGCAACTGCATATAAATGCATAAATATAAGGTTAACTTCTCATTTTACCTTCTCTTCTAATTTGGTGTTGACTTGGGCCTTTGTTCTTTGCCCAGCTAGGTGTTTTGTCGCTGACTCCCATTCTAAAATTGGTCACTTTCTGATCCTTAAAGGAGTAACGTTGTTTGGGACTAACTCTTTCCAGCCATGTCCAGATCTTTTCTTATCAGCAATTATTTTGCGTGGTAGATTTGGCACTGGATTTCAACTCGTGATGGTAGGAGTTTGAGACTGGATTTGGACACTGATAGTGAGATCTTAGGCAGGTCACCTAATTACCCTGGCCTCAGTTTCCTCAACTAGAAAGAGGAGATAATATTACCTATCTTACAGGATAGCTATTTTTTAAAAGAGATAATGTATTTGAAATGCTTTGTAATCACCAAAGTGATATAGAAATGTTAGTTATCATTATTACTACTACCATTTTTAAGGAAATTATGTATCATATCCATAATGAAACTTTTCAGAACTCTATATGCTTATTAATACTGATTTCTATTTTCCAAGATTTTTTTATCATCTCCATGAGTCTTCACCTTAGTCTTCAGCTGACTGGTCCTACTGCTGATTGTCATTGGGAAGGACACTAGTTCATATGAGGTTTAGATTAAATACATATAGACTTAGACAAATGTAGACAATATTAACTGTATTGTTCTAAAAGTATAATGTTTGAAAGTATGCAAAATGCTTTATATAGGCCAGCTTATTTAATCCTCATAACCCTATGATATAAATGCTCTTCTTATTCAAATTTTGCAGATGATAAAACCAAGACTTGGATAAGTGAATGACATACCCAAAGCCACACAGCTCTTGAATATTTGAAGCAGCATTTGAACCCAGGTCTTCCTGATTTCGAATCCAGCACTCAATCCACAAACTTTTAAATACATACATACTTAGATGCATACATACATACATACATACATACATACATACATTCATGTGTGTATGTATGAATAAACATCCACATTTTATATGTGTATATACACATACACATGTGCATATCTCTAGCTATAGATAAGAAAAAAAGATGTAGCTATGAAATACTCATTTTAGAAACTCTTTCCATAGATGCAGATTTTTAACTCCTCTGTAACTCTTAGGCTTAGATAATTGCAATGGACACTTGGCCAGTATCTCATAGCTGCTTCATGTCAGAAGCAGATCTTATTGTAAGGTTGTCTTCTGACTCCAATGCCCTACCTCTATTTATCATATTATGATGTTACTTAAATATCTATATGTGTCAAGTATTATTATATTCTTTATTCTTATTTCCACTACTACTACCACCAGCACTATCATTATCATCATCATCATTCTTTCCTAACTACGTAACCTTCATTTCCCCTTGGTTTCCATGTTTGTGGACTGATTGGGTTACTCAATGATTTTTCAAGCTCTAAGTTCTAGGCATAGCTTGCAAGAACTTGGGGTTCAACTCCTATAGAAAATGTAGTGCTGCAGTAGAAGCCCTCTTATCTTGAAGCTCCCCAAATGCTATCCTGAAAGCTGAGATGGCATTTTTTCTGTCCCTAATTATTTACTGTCATTTATTTTGGTGTTGCCAAAAAGATCCAGCTCCATGATATTGCTATTCAACTAAAACGATATCTAATTTAATATTTGACACATTACATTAACTTACATTATTTATAAACAGAAAAACTGCTTTGCCTCATCCTGACAAACATGCATGGTATATGGAACCCATCACAACACAAGAGACATGAGTTTGTTAGAAATACAAGTGAGTCCTCAGCAGGCTAATAGGGTGAAGGATTTTTCTGAGATTTTTTTTTTCACCAAACAAGATTTAAGAACAATGAAAACAAAATAACTATTCATCTCACCCAATTCTCTCTCTCTACCCATTGTTCTTATGTTTAGAGTTGACCTTCATTCTCCACTCCTCGATAGTTCCATAACTCTTTGTGGTTGAGGACTTTCCTCTTTTGTCTTTATTTCCTGATTATATTCTCTTTATTTTTCTTCTCTCTAATTCTTTTCTTCCTTGTTTGCTTTCTTTCTTTTTTCCCTCCTTCCTTTCTTCAACAAATCTAAAAGAGAACTCATTCTCTTTCTTTTCAAATGCCTCCTCCTTCTTAATTTCCCTATCACTTTAAGCGCACTGCCATTTTCCTAGTCATTCAGGTTTCTCACCTCAGTGTCACTATCATTTCTTCCCTCTTGCCTGCCCCATACATCTGACTTGTGGTCAAAACACATAATTTATTTCTAGCATCTCTAGCATATCCTAACTCTTTTCTACTCACACAACCATGACACTGGTTGAAGCTTTATTCCCTTCCCCTACTGCAATAGCTTCCTAATTGGTCACATGCCCTGAAGTCTTTCATCAATCCAACATATGTTCTATTAAGCTGCCAAAGTGATATTCCAAAGGTGGAACTTTGATCATTTCATTCCCCTGCTCAATAAAATCCAGTATTTCCTTCAAATTAAAATATAAAAAAAAGTTTGCAATTTAAACCTGGTCTTTTCAACCTTTCCTGTCTTATATTCTACTCCCATGCACATAACATACTATCCATCTCCATAGGCCTATTTACTGTGTCTTGACCACAGTGCTTCACCTCACATAGCCACACTTTTGCCCTGACTTATTCCCATGGATGAAAAGATCCTCCTGCCCCAATGTCTTCCTATTGGATGCCCTGATGTCTTTTAAAATTCCAGTCAATCACCACCTCCTCTGTGAGTTTTTTCTAGGTTCCACAGCTTCTCATCCACTTTCTTGAAGATTACTTCTATATGCTCTAAATTAATTTTTCATATTCTGATTGGTGTATAGTAATTGCCTTATAAATGCTTTCTGAGGTGAATTGAATTGTGCACTGAGTAAACACATCTTAACTGAGCCAGGCTTGCTCACATCATCACCTAAAATAAAAACTCTTCATTTTTGACAGAAGAAGATACGTTGATTTCACACAAGTATGAGGAAGCAGAAAATAATTTTCTATTCTCGAAGCACAAGCCCTTTTCAAGCTGGGGTTTATATTAAACATAGAAAGGATTCTTAGGTATAAAATACTATTTTAAAAAAATTAACTAAAATATTTCTCAAGGCACTAGAATTTATTTAAATAAATTGAGATGAACAGTGAAGTTAACTCCCAGCATTGAAAAATCTTATCCATCAGTTAATGCATTTGTCATATGATCTGTAAATTATTGTTCTCTTTTACATATAACACTTAGATGCTGTGTCGTTGTCTCACACTCAAACCACCTCCTACCCCTCCCCATGCTATAATTTGTTTTATGAAAATTAGACATAGTGATTGATGTGTCTTGTATGTTAAATTTCTATTCTTTTTAAAAATATTTTCTTTGCATGGATTCCATGTTACTTGGCAATGATGGAGATCGAAGCGTTTTCATATAGACAATCAAAGCTTTCTTTGGTAACCTTTGACATCTCTCTTACTCAGAAGTCTCCATTATTGCCTCCAGGATAAAAATAAAAATAAACAAAAAACCCCTAAAAAACCCACCCTCAACCTGAAATTTAACGCCCTTTCAAATCTTCCTTGCAAATACCTCTCTAGGCTTATTTTCATATCTGGTGCCTTCAGATCTTCTCTCTTCTAGCCAAACTGCCCTCCTGGCTGTTTCCCATAAATATTGCATCCTATCCCATCTTTTAGTCCTTTCTCTGCCTAATTATTTTTTATCTGTAAATTTGAAAGGTTGTACTAGATGATTGATGAGGTCCTTTCTGCTGTAACATACTTTTATTCTATATTTTAGAAACTAAATTTTTTAAAAAGATTTTTGATCATTCTTTGAGGATTGATATCCCCACTCCCAGTCTTTTTTTCCCCTCTCTTTTTATAATTTATAATAAATTACAATAACAACAGGTTGAAGTCAAAGTCCCAGGATTATATAATATTCAAATTGGCCAGAAAAGTGGAAGTTATAGAATCCAACTATCTAATTTGTAAAGATGAGGAAACTAAGGCCCAGACTATCCCTAGGTCATTTTCTCAAGGTCTCATAGCTCAAGTTTGGAACTCTCAAGACTACAGTCAAGGCCTTCTACCTCCTCTCTAAACCCTCCTCCCACCATAGCACACTGCCTCCTGCTTATTCTTTCAAGGGAAGAGGAGTTTATGAAGACATAAGTGAAACTGGAATATCTAGAGACAGCCAGCCAGAGCACTGAGCTTGGCTGCATCAATAGAGGAGAGGAAAAAAAAAAGAGAGTCCTAAGTGTATCTAGCTGTCAGTTCAGACTTTTTCAAACAGTTATTGAATACATTTAAACATGGAAGACCTTTGTGCATGTCTTCTGTTAAATAAAGAAAAGGGTTTTCTTTGTATATAGTGAAGAAGTGAAATTTCTCAAGGGATTAGGCTAAGGAAGTTTTTTTTTCCTCTCTTTCCCTCCATTTCTTTCTACATCTTTACCATTTGACAAGCTCTGGGAGTTCTTAGCATGTGGATAACAATGGGATGTCACAGTGGGTCACCCTGCAAAGGCACAAGGTGAACATATATGAACAGTGTATGTGTATACATGCATATGCACATACATATATGTGTGCATGTGTGTATGTAGTAAATGTATGTAGATATGACCAGTGTGAAGTCAATTAT
Source organism: Phascolarctos cinereus (assembly GCF_003287225.1). NCBI lineage: Eukaryota > Metazoa > Chordata > Mammalia > Diprotodontia > Phascolarctidae > Phascolarctos > Phascolarctos cinereus. Next base: position 16,143,165 of record NW_027555625.1, read on the forward strand.
ATTTCTGAGTCTCTCAAAATATGCAGTATTATGAGGCAGTGTGGTCCAATGGAAAGATCAAAGGCTAAGGAGTCAGAGGACCATGGTTCAAATTTCATCTTTGCCTCTTGCTACCTTGAAGAAGTCATTTAACTTCTCCTCTTTTGTTAAATGAGGGGGTTTCATGAGGTAACCCTTGAAGTCCCTTCCCATTATAGGATCTATGATCCTATGTTAGAATTGGAAGTGAGTTTGGAAAACATCTAGACCAGGGATTATGAATATTGTATATGTGTATGTATGTAGGTGATAGAGCCGTAGGTTATATATGGCAAAGCCTGCACATACACCCTTTTTAAGAAGAATATTTTTAAATTCATAAAATAAATTATTTTGGTTTACAAAATAAATTATATCTATCTATACATATACACATATAATTTAGAGTGCACATAATTTACACACAGATATATGTGTATATATTTGTGTGTATATGTATATATGTATATGTGTGTGTATGTGTATATCTATATATCCATATACATATAGATATATATCTTCTTTTAGAAATCTATTTATATGTAATCTATCTATACTTGGGAATTCATGGACACCAGGTTAAGAATCCTCAAGGTAATTCAAGCTGGGCATTTTAGGGAAGTGGAAACAGGATCAGAGAGGCTATGGGATGGACCATGATCACATAGGTTATAGAGTTAATTGCAAAGCTGCATTTCTGACCCAGATCCTTTCATTTTACTTCCAGCCTCCAGTTCTGTCACTTACCCAAGATTTCACAAACAGCAGGCATGGGACTCAAAATTAGGTCTTCTGATTCAAAGTCCAACACTCCTTCTTCTTGGCTGGGGCAATTTAGTAGCAGCATGTCTTTTGTGGGATTGATTGCCTAGGAAACTAAGAATCATTATGAATACTTTCATTTCTGCCAAAAGAGTGGCACCTGTTTTATAAAGACTCAGATGAGTTTCCTTTAAGGAAACAAGGAAGACAATCTTGGGACTTAGTTGATGTGGAGGAATAGGGACATGAAGAGTCATATCTCAAGGGAATCATGGCTTTGGAGATCTTAGTGAGAATATCTCTTGTCCTGTAAAAATGTTTTCCTTAATGAGTTCTGTCAATGGCTATGGTGAACAAGGAGGCAGAAGGGACTGGCATTATATTTGAATTTAATTAAGCAACTATATCCTTTTTAAATCAAATCACAAGTGTTTTTACTGTATTATATAATCCACAAGTGTCTCAATGTATTCTAACCCTAAGCTTGAATTATTGTATTTCCAATTCCAGAATAATTTCACAGAGAAAACTGTCCCAAAAGTTCAGGATTCAACTAAAACATATTTCTTAAATGCCTACCGAATCAAGGCACAACAGGGAAAAAAAGAGAAAGAAAAAAGAAAGAAGAGGAAAGAAACCAGTTTTTGCCATTAAGGTGGTTATATTCTGCTGTGGGGAAATGTCGACCAGCATCAATGTGCATTTATCTAGGTTCTACTAGGCGCCAGTCATTCTTTTGAGCACTGGGGACACAAAGAAAGTCCAAATCAGTCCATGCCCTCAAGCACTTCACACTGTAATAGGGGAAATACAATATAGAGAAGGATTTTTATATATTTGGTAAGGGGTGTGTGTGTGTGTGTGTGTGTGTGTGTGTGTGTGTGTGTGTGTAAACATACCAATATCACAATAAGTAAATGCAAAGTCCATGCAAAGCAATACAAAATCAATGCAATCAATGAATAAAGATTTATAAAGTGTCCACCCTGTCCTAGTCATTGTGCTAAGCACCAGGGGTACAAAAAAAAAAAAAGCAAACACAGTCTTTGTCTCAAAGAATTCACAATCTAATGGAGGATACAATATGAAAACAAATTTATGCAAACTAAACTACATACAAGAAAAATAGGAAATAATTTACAAAGGAAGGCACTAGAATGAAGAGGGTTTGGAAAAGGCTTCCAGTAAAAGATGCTATTTTATTTGTGACTTAAAGCGAGACAGGAAGGTCAGTAGGCAGAACAGAGGAGGGAAATCAGGGGAAGGTCCTGGACTGAATCCTGAATGCTATCCACAGTAAAAGGGCATAATCCAGAGCAAAGAAGATTGAATGTCAGTCAAATAGGATGAGAATCAGGAGAAAGCCCAAAGAAGAGAATTTCAAGAAAGAGAAAGTGATTAACAGTGCTAAAAGCTGCAGAGAGGTTAAAGAAAATGAGGACTGAGATAAGGCCTTTGCATTTGGCAACTTTGGAGAAAAGAGTTTTGGTGAAATGATAAAGTCTGAAATTATTTTGTAAGGGGATAAGAAGAGAGTAAGAGGGGAGAAAGTGGAGGAGTCTACCTATCATAGATAGCCTTTGAGGAGTTTAGCTACAAATGTCAGATGAGATACACACTGATCCACATCAGGGATGGAAAGATAAATTTTTGTTTGTTTGTTTTTGTTTTGTGTGTTTTATTTTTTGTTTCTTTGTTCACTTATTTTTCAGAATGTGGGAGACATGAGCATTCAAGTAGAGAGACCCACCAACTCAGGGGATAAGGAAAGATAAGGGGGTGATGATTCATCAGCTGTGTTTGAAAAAAGGCTATGTATTCTGTGCAGTGGAAATAAGGAGGAAGTGGATTTCAAATACAAGCAAACTCTTTTGCACAGGATGGAAATGGGAGATAAAACTAAGTTAGTGCCATTTTTATTTGTAAATTGGGGTCTGCCTTATCCAATACATTCTCATTGTATGCTAATAAAGGAGACAATGTTGTCCCTGTTTTGAGTATAGGAATTAAACTAGGACAAGGCAAAGTCGAAACATTTATCTAAGATCCCAAACTAAAGTAGAAACAAATGATGAACAGCTTATCTAGTGCCTTGTGAACAAAATGTTTGTGGATATTTCTGGCAGCTATGGAGCTCTGCTCCATCACTTTCATCAGAACAGTGAATATTCATGATTCACCACTTCCTGCAACCTAATTGGAATCACAGAATCCTGTTGGAAAGTTAAAAAGGACCTTAGTGGTCATGAAATCCAAACTTTTCATGTTACATATGGGGAAACTAAATTCTAGAAAGGTGAAATTACTTGCCTGGGGTCAGGTGAAAGATGAAGACATAGATGTAGTGAAAGGAGTATGGCTTGGGAGTCAGAAGAGCTGGGGAGAAGCCCAAGACCTGCCAGAAATGCTCACTTAATCATTTCAGTTAATTTTGTTTTTATCTCTTCCTTCTGCTCTTAATTTGTAAAATGAGATTAATGAATTAAAAAGAAAGAGATATGGCTTCAGAAGACCTCATTTGGAACACTGGCTCTGACATTTACTATCTGGGTGACTATGGAAAAGTCACCTCTCTTCCATCAGACTTGATTTCCTCATGTGTAATAGGAAGGTGTTATACTGTCTGAATTCTAAGTCCCCTTTCAACTGTAAAACTCAAATTTGCAGTTAGCAAATGTGTGGATTCATTAGAAAGAATATGTATAAAGAGGAAAAAAGCACATCACTAGGCTTAGAATGTGAAAACACTTGGGTTCAAACGGTGGTTCTGATGCTTACTAATTGTCTGCTGTGGAAAAAAGAATCAGGTCATTTCCTTGAGGATTAATTCCCTCATTAGTAAAACAGGAATCATTACATCTACCTTGGCTAGTGACTAGCTGGGCAATGCTAGGATGCAGCCAGAGGAATGGGATATATTCACCAATCACCAACCCTTGTCTTTTAGCTACCCTCAAGATTTTCCTCATGTTCACTGTTTTGCAGGTGCTAGTGTCCTCAGCAAAGGAGATGGACTTCCCAATACCCTGAGGCACTTTCTCTCATTTGTGAGTTCCATCTAGAGAGCTTCCATTTTTAAGATCGGGCCATGATAGTAGCCATCCTTCTTTCCTCTGCTAATACTTTGCACTTTGCCTCCAAAAAGTTAGCTTCCTCCATTCAACATAAACTACTTGATAGGTATGACACAGTGCCTGCCATATAACAAGAGTTTTTTAGAGGTTGACACAATTGCTCTGGTAGACAATTCTTCACTGTGCAGGTGTTCAGGAAGGGGGAAGAAGCCAACAGCCTTTTGAGGCCTTGAAAATCTGTGCTCTGAAGGGTAGTAGGTGGCCCCATCATAGGCTCAGGAGGGCATGCCCACCCATAAAGGGTAAGGGTATCACTACACTGGCCCTCTGGACCTCAAAAGCCTGTCCTTATGCCTCAAGGCCAGCAGGAATGCCTCTTTTATAAATCCATGGAATTCTAGTTCGTTAGAGAATTATCTAAACTATCATGCTAACAAAAAAGATCCCTACATCATACAAGCTCAAAGCAGTTTGCATTTTAGGAAAGTGCTTTCTAAACCATAAAGTACAACACACATAAATGGCATTATAATCAGAAATGGTCTGAAAAGGAAAATGCAGCCTCTTGTTTTCATAGGGAACATAAGCTTAGCTCATGAGGATCATGCCCTGGAATATGAAGTGATATGGGGAGACAAGGCCTAGGTTTCTCTCTGCATCTTTAATTTTAAAAACAATTACGCTACTATAAAACTTATTTTTTAAAGTGTAAATTTGACCATATCATTTCTGCTCAAAAAGTTTCAATAACTTTTGCTCCTCAGATAAAATACAAATTCTTTCCTTTCATATTCATGTCCTTCCATTTTATATTTCCAGTTTGATTTCATGTGACCTCCCACCCCCTGCCCTTGCCTTTGCCCCCTACTTCTGTCTTGGCCTGACTTATTTAGCCTACATACTCTTCCCTCCCTGTGCACGGAATATCACCCTCCTCATCTCTGTAGTTTTCTCAGGCTCATCCCTATGTCTATAAGGTCCTTGTTCCTCTCTTTTATCTCTTTGAATGTCTTATTTCTTCCAAAGCCTAGCTCAACATTGATGTCCTAATGCATATTGATCTAATACTTTTTAAAACAAAAATTTAATTTAATTTATTTTTTTTTAATTTATGGAATAAAACAAGCATCTCTATAACAGTATGGTGAAAAAAGATGATTACACATGAAACTGCAAATCTGCAATACACAACTTGGTATTCCTTTCAAATACACAACAAAATTACCCTGTAAATGCATTTATATTTGTACTGATGTCAATTTATATTTTATATAAATTTATCATTTGCATGCTGCTCTCACTTTCCACAAAATGGAAGACCCTTCACAGTCACTTCAGGTGTTTCTGGCTTCCAGCTTTGAAAGAGGAGATGGATGCTACCATTTCAGGCCACTGAAGGGAGAATAAGACTTTGAGAAGAAGCCAATATGAGAGGAGCAGATGATTTCTTTGATTTCTTTCGTGTCCTTATCCCAAGCTTGCTATATTGGAGACTGAAGGGAATTTAGCTAAGTTACTTTGTTCCTAATGGGAGATCACCTTCACACTGCATTGTACATTATTTACTCTTATATAATTTCTTAGGTATACTATCTCTGATTTGTGTTTTGGAATTGATTTGGATAAATGGGTTTCTTTGCAAGAAAAGACCCTCAAGGACATAGATTGTTTCATTGTATCTATATATCATTGGCACTTCTGAAAGTACCCAAATGATCAATCATTCAATAGTCAGCAAACCATGATTAAGCATTGGCGCTGTGCCATACACTGTACTTTGGATGGTTATTGTCCTTTATTCTTGAAGAAAACCAAAATAACTTCACTATGAGACAGCCAAGTCACAATGTGTCCATCTGTGGCTGCTCAGGCCAATGTGAGCTCAGAATGCTCTACCACAAGTCAGGCACAAATAGGCCATTGGAACATTTTGGGTGGATTCTCTAAATTTATGCATCTCAGATTTCTCTTGAGCTACTTCAATTCTGCTTTGCTCATAGAATACAGCACCTTCTCTGATGATGGCATGCCAAGTTGGGCAGCCTTGTGTCAGTGTCTCCCATGCCACACAATTAATTCCAAAGATCTTAAGAGGGATTTTCAGAGTGTCCTTGTATCCCTTCTTCTGACCACTACAAGAGTGCTTACCTTGTGTGAGTTCTCCATAAAACAGTCTTTTTAGGCAAGCATACATATGGCGTATGAACAATGTAGCCAGCCCATCAGAGTTGTATTCTCTGCAGTCGAGTTTGAATACTTGGCAATTTAGCTCGAGAATGGAACTCAGTGTCTGGTATCTTACCCTGCCAGGTAATCTTCCAAATATTTCTAAGACAATGGAAATGGAAGAGATACAGTTTCCTGGCATGGCACTGGCATACTGTCCAGTTTTCCCAGGAATAAAACAATGAGGTCAGCACAACAGCTATGTAGACCTTCAGTTTGGTAGTCACTCTGAAACCTCTTCTCTCCCACGCTTTCCTTTGGAGCCTCTCAAATACTGAGCTAATTCAGGCAATGTGTCTGTCAACCCATTTATCAACGTGTACATCCCTGGAAAGTGCACAACCAAGGTAAGTGAACTTATCCACAACATTCAAAAATTCTCCATTTTCTGTAAACAATGGTTCTATGTATGGATGGTGTGGTGATGGCTGGTGGAGCACCTGTGTTTTCTTGGTGTTAACTGTTGGGACAATATTAGCATAAGCAGCAGAGAATAGACCCATGCTTTGTTGCATCTCAGCTTCAGGAGCAGCGTTGAGTGTGAAATTATCTGTGAACAGAAAACCATGCATCAACACTCCCTCCACTTTGTTCTTGGCTGGTACCCTTTTCAAGGTGAAGAATTTACCATTAGTGTGGTAAATGACCTTGACGCCATGTTCATCTTCATTGAAGGCATTTGACAATATGACTGAAAACACCATGCCAAAAAACATGGAAACACGCATTCAGCCTTATTTCACTCCATTGGTGACTGAGAAAGTGCAAGAGCATTATTCATCATCCAAAACCTGGGCAAGCATGCTGTCATGAAATTGATGTACAATACTGATAAAATTCTCCAGGCAACCACATTTTGACTTACTTTTTCATAAGCCCTTGTGACTAATAGTATCAAAGGCCTTGGTCAGGTCTACAAATGTAAACATACCTCTGTTCTGCTCCTGGCATATCTCCTGGAGTTGTCAGGCAGCAAACACTATATTGACCATTACTCGGTCCTTTCTGAAACCACACTGGTTCTCAGGTGGTGATCAAACACTGAGGATAAAAAAAAAAAAAAACAGAAAATTGTCCCAACCCTCCAGAAGCCTCTATTCTAATGGGAACAATAACACATATATGTTTAGCTATATGACACAGAGGAAAATCTTGGTTGTTGAATGAATAAATCAACAAATAAATCAACCTTACTGTCTGTATTTTGCTGCATGTTTAAGAAATAAAGGATGAAGGGAGGTGGTGAGGTAGTGGGAATCTGCAACTGCATCATCTCCCACACAGCTGATCTCTTATAACTCATCATTTTCCCCAGTAATTCAACATCCTAGAAGGTTGAATTAAACCCGATTAAATCACAACTAGCCAAATCTAATACTTATACCTTCGGCCCTCTTATTGAAGAGGGTAGATATCAAGAGCTCCTCCTAGATACTGCATTTGACCAAGACCTTTTACAGTCACTTCATCACCTTCCCCCTGGCTGTAGGTCTTTATTATGCCCCCACCCCAAGTATCATTCTTCTTTTTCCTCAACCCCCCACTTTTCAGCTTCTTTTCAGGTATGATCTCACCCCATTAGATTGTGAGCTCCTTGAAAGAAAGGGCCATCTTTTGCCTCTGAATCTACAGCACCTAGTACAGTGCCTAGTATGCTGGAGGTGCTTAATAAATGTTTATTGACTGACTACCCAAGTACTTCAGCTATATTCAGGACACATCAGTAATTTGGATGGAGCCATGGACATTCTTACTCAACGTATCATGTAGTTAACAAGGGATAGCGAATCAATCCCCCACTGACCTGAGGGCTCTGGGGGCCATGGCAGCAGTTAATAGTAACAGTAGAAAGAATAGCACAGGATGGAGAAGGTGAAGCCTTCACAAAATAAGAGACTTCACATAACACAGAGAGCAAGTAGAGGATGCAAAATCACAATTATCAACCTAAGTTTTACTTCAAGCAGATAAGTTGGAAATTTTAGAAGGAAATTTAAATGACATAAAAGCAGACAATTAGAAGAACATGGATCATTTTTCTCCCTTAATGATTGAACCTTTGGATATATTTCCTGAAGAGAATTAAAACACATATCCCCTGTTTGGATTTATTTTGTCATAATAAATTAATCAAAGAGTGTTTAATAGGTATTGGCTATGTACTAAACATTGCGATTGGTCGACCTGCCCTCTAAGGGCTTACAATCTAATCAATCTAATCAACAGACATCATTTATTAATTTAATTATTTTTACCAGGTACTGTGCTGTGTGCTAGGTATACAAAGATATGAATGAAATAGTCCCTTCTCACAAGAAATGTGCAATCTAATATACCAACAATCATTTATTGAAAACCTACAACATACCAAGAGCAGGAGATTCTAAGATGCCGTGAATGAGTCCAGGCAATCACAAAAAAAATGTATTATTTCAGAGGAAACAAGTAAGAACTTTCCTCTAGTAAACTTTTATTCCATTATATCAATGAATATGCTTCCATAGCAAAAACTGAAGCAGATCTACCTAGAATTGTATCTCACATATTGTGCTCATGATATCTAGACCATATTTTATCACCAATGCCCTTTGTAATATCTCTTTAGAGAGATGATCCCGTATCAAATTAAAGCCTTTAGAGAAAGGGAATTCACTACCTCCTGAAGCAGCCTTCTAAATTTTTGACTACTGTAGTTGTTAAGAAGTTGCTTCTTTTTCCCCTGGAGTAAGTCCAATTCTACCTCTCTCTAACATCTACTTCTAGATCCTAGTTCTTTCTTCCTGATGCTAAGTAGAACAATATTAATCATTCCATGTGAAATCCCTTCAAATTCTGGAAGACTTTGGATATGGATTCCTTGAATCTCCTCTTCATCTAAATTAAACTTACTTTGATTCTTCAACCAGTCCTCCTATGACATAATCTTGAGGGCCTTAACCATCCTGATCATCCTACTCTAGAAGGTATAGGACTTGTTAATAACCTACACATAATATATTGCCCAGAACTAGTCTCCTTCCCAGCTCATGCCCTGCTACCAGGGACCTCAACAAGCATACTGATTCTTCCTCAAACAAACAACTCAGTTTCTCAGTCTCCTTACTTTCCATGGCTTACTCTGTCACCCAACTTCAGTGACAGACAAAGTTCATACTCTTAATCTTAGCATCAAATAAAAATATACCACCTCCATGTTCAAGAATTCCAAAATCTCTGTCTCTAACCATAATATATTGGCTTTTCACCCCTCCCTCTGTCTTCCCTCACAAAACCTTACTATTCTTGCACACCATGACTTTCACTCATTTTACCCCTTAATTTTCCCTCAGACAATCACCCCTGAACTAGCAGTTTCTCCTCTTTCCGCCATCTTTACATTTTGGTGCACCAATTCAGGTTTTACTGTGCTCCCCTCTTGAATCAATAGCGCCCTTATCATTTTACTGATTTATCTCTGCCAAGCCTGTCTTGGATCACTGGCTTCAGTTGTTGCTTTCACTTCTACACATGTGCTGCTGATTGAAGGTGGAGAAAACCATGAAACCCTTTTGACTGGATCTATTACAAATTGATGTTTCACAGCCTCAACTGGACCCTCACTGCTGCTAGGCACTTCTTCTATACCTGCCTTATCAAATCACCATCTTAATCTCTGCTGGCCCTTTCAAGTCTTTTCATCCCTCCTCACATCTTCTATGGCTCCTCTTCTCCCAACTCTTTCAGCTCAAAATCTTGACTCATATTCCACAGGGAAAAAAAAATGAGATTTTTTTTTTCTTGAGCTTTGTGTTCCTCATAGGCTATCACTCATGTACCTTCTTTCACTATTTCCTCCTTCACTTCTCTCTCATAAGATGAGGATGGATTTACTTTTCTTTTTTTAGGCAATTGGGGCTAAGTGACCTGCCCAGGGTCACACAGCTAGTAAGTGTTATGTGTCTGAGGCCAGATTTGAACTCAGGCCCTCCTGAATCACTTATTTTTAAACCTGTCTTCTGGCTCATTTCCTATTGCTTTCAAATATGCCCTTGTCTCCCCAATCGTGAAAAAGAAACCCTCACTTGATCCTTCTATCCTTGCTAACTACTATCTTATGTCTTTTCTGCCATTTGTAGCCAAACTTATTTAAAAGGAAATCTGCAATGGTTGCCACAACTTTCTCTGCTTCCATGTTCTCTCTTCCCGCTGTCTTATTAAGCCCTTACAGTCTATCTTCCTACCTTATAATGCCACTGAAACTACTCTCTCCAAAGTTACCAATGGCCTTTTCTCAATCCTCATTTTCCTTGACATTTCTGCAGCCCTTGACACTATTGCTCACCCCCTTTTTCTTGATATTCTATTTTCTCTAGGTTTTCTGAATACTGTTCTTTTATAGTTGTCTTCCTATGTCACCATTCCTTCTCAGCCTGCTTTGCTGAATCCTTTTCCAGATCATGCCTTCTAACCATAAGTATCCCTAAAGTTTCTGTCCCATGATTTCTTTTTTTTTCCCTTAGTACTAATTCACTTGGTGATTTCACCACTTTCAATGCATTTAATGACCATTTATATGCTAATGATTCACAAATCTACCTTTTTTTTCCCACCAGTCTCTCTGCTAACTTTCTGATTACATTTATTTATTTTTTAGTTTTCAACATTTACTTTTATAAGATTCTGAGTTCTAAAATTTTCCCATTTCCTTCCCCTTCCCCTTCCCTAAGGTGGTATACAATCTATATAGGCTATACAGGTACAATTATATTAAACATATTTCCACACTAACCATGCTGTGAAAGAAGAATTAGAACAAAAGGGAAAAATCACAAGAAAGAAGAGAGAGAGACAGAGAGAGAGAGAGAGAGAGAGAGAGAGAGAGAGAGAGAGAGAGACAGAGAGAAGAGTATGTTTCATTCAGACTCCATAATTCTTTGCCTGGATATGGATATCAGTTTCCATCAAGGGTCTTTTGGAATTGTCTCAGATCCTATCATTGCTGAGAAAAGCTAAGTCCATCAAAGCTAGTCATCACACAAAGTTGCTGTTACTGTGTAAAATGTTCTCCTGGTTCTGCTCACTTCATTCAACATCAGTCCATGGTGGCTGTTTTCTAGTTTTTTTTTTCTGAAATCCACCTGCTCATCATTTCTTATGGAACAATAATATTCCATTCCATTCATATATCACAATTTGCTCAACCATTCCCCAATTGATGGGCAATCCTTCAATTTCCAATTCTTTGCCACCACAAAAGGAACTGCTAGAAATGTTTTTGTACATATGGGTCCTTTTGTCATTTTTATAATCTCGTTGGGATATAGATCCAGTATTGTTATTGCTGGATCAAAGGGAATGCACAGTTTTTAACCCTTTGGGCATACTTCAAAATTTCTCTTCAGAATGATTGGATCAGTTCACAACTCCACCAACAATACACAGGTGTTCCAATTTCCACACATCTTCTCCAACATTTCTCATATTTCTGTTTTGTCATGTTAGCCAGTTTGATAGGTGTGACGTAGTATCTCAGAATTGTTTTAATTTGAATTTTTCTAATAAATACTGATTAGAGCATTTTATATGAATAGATAGCATTAATTTCTTCATCTGAAAACCACCTGTTCATATCCTTTGACCATTTATCAATTGGGGAATGACTTGTATTTTTACACATTGGACTCAGTTCTCTATATAAGAAATGCGGCCTTTTTCAGAGACACTGGCTGTACAAATTGTTTCCCATTTTCTGCTCTGCTGACTTTCAATCTCACATCTCCAAATATCTTTCAGATGTCTTAGATTGGATGTCCAACAGTGATATTAAACCCAGTATGACCTAAACAAAACTTAACTATCTTTCCCTCTAAACTTTCCCCATGTGTTGACTTTTTCTATTAGTATAGAAGTTAGCATCATCCTTCTAGTCCTTCAGGCTTGCAACCTTAGAATTATCCTGAACTTTTTAGTATCTCTTACTTCCCCTTATCCAAGCTCTTGCCAAGACCTGTCAATTTCTCCTTTGCTAATCTCTCACATAGGTCCATCTGTCTCCTTTGATACTGCTACCATTCTGGTGCATGCTTTCATTACCTCATTCCTGGACTCTTGAAATGGTTTACCTCAAATCTTCCTCCTCTATCTCATCCTCCATGCTGCCACTAAAGTGATTTTCATGCAGCTCAGGTCCTCATATCACCCCCCCCCTGCAATAAACTTCAGTGATTCCCTATTTCACCCAGGAACAAATATAAAATTATCTGTTTGATATTCAACTTTCCCTTCATGACCTAGCTTCCTCCTACCTTTCAATTTTTCTTACACTTTACTTCCCATCACCTACCCTTCAATCCAGTGATACTTACTTCCTTGCTGTTTCATGAATAAGCAATTCTATCTCTTGGCTGTAGGTATATTTTCTGGCTGTCTTGCATGCCTGGAATTCTTTCCCTCCTCCTCCTTCTCCACTGGCTTTCTTGGCTTCTTTTTGGTCCCAACTAAAATTCCATTTTTATAGGAAGTATTTTCCAATCCCTCTAATTATGGTGTCTTCCCTTAGTTAATTATATTTCATCTAACCTCTATATGCCTTGTTTGCATATGCCTGTTTTTTTTATATTGTCTCCCATATTTGAATGTGAACTCCTTGAAAGAAAGGACTGTCTTTTGTCTCCTTACGAATTGCCAGACCTTGGCATAATCCCTGGAACATGGTAGAGTTTTTAATAATATTTATTTAATTAAAAACAATTTAGATGTGGTCTGACAAGGACAGAAGGCAGTAGAACTATGACCTTTCTATCTTTTTCAGATGTGTCTTTCTCAATGTAGTCCAAGATCATATGTGCCTCTTATTTTTTTTTTATTCCATAGCATGTGATTGATTATATGTAGCTTCAGGGCCACTAAAACCCCATTTTAAGGGGAAGAAAAAAACTCTCTTCTTGTGCCCACACAAATCTTCTGTCTTAGAAGTATTTTTTAAGTATGAATTTATATTTAGACAACTGGAGAATTCTTCATTTAAGTGCTCAAAAGAAGATTTAATTTTGTTTCTGATATCTAAGGACAAGATACAGTGGCTCCACATTAGAGGAAGACTGTCCCACAGGTTGTAAATTTATCTCCCAAAGTAGCAAATGAGTATGGAGAAATTGTTGTCTATATCCATGGATGGAGAGCCATGCCAACAGATCTTTCAAAGTGTCAAATTATTTTATCCTTCTGGATTTAGCCTTAAGTCAGATCTGAATAGATTTTATATGAAATTTGTGATTCATTCCTGGCCAATTATATTTTCTGCTCACACAGCTGCCTCTACTTACATAAATCTTTTGAAGACTAATGCTTTAGGGTACCAGCACCTTCTCACATTATGCAATTTTGTCATGAACATTGTCACAGTTTCTTTTTTTGGGACTGTGCTCCAGAAGAATCACATAAGAAAGTGTTGTGATTTCTTCTTAACTCTAATGTTTAACAATTTGTTCTTTGTCCAGAGAAGATGGGAGTCAAATATATGTCAGACTTTGAGAAAGGACACAACTCTTTTTAGTTTGATCCTTTGCAGCCACATGAGAGGTGTTCAACATATGATTCAACAAGTATTTATGGGCCAGGCTTGGTATGAGGTGCTGGATATAGAAAGATAAATAATAATAATAATAATAATAATAATAATAATAATAATAATAATAATAATAATAATAATAACAATAATAATAATAATAATAATAACAATAATAATAATAGTGTCCTTACTGCCAAGAAACTTCCATTTCTTTGGGATGCATTCTAAATAGGTAGGAACATGAAAGGACTAAACCATATTATGAAGGTTGTATGGTAAAAAGAATGCTAGCTAGACTTGGAGTAAGAAATACCTGAGATCAATCCCTAATTATGATGTATAGTAACTGTGTGATTATGGGGATATAGCTTACACTGTCTGAGACTAAGATTCTTGATCTTTAAAATTTTGATTGAGGGTAAAGATCGGACCTGTGATTTCATTTGTGCATTGAAGTCCTGGGTGATAGAACTCTTTCTACCGATATATTTTAGCATTGTCTCTGCAATTTATCTGAAAGAGTTGCCTAGAGAGCACTGAGAGACTACCTGACTTCCACTGAAGTTTATAAGTTAGCACAGTTGAGTTAGCACTTGACCCAAATTGAGAAATGATGAAAGGATATGATTAGGTAGTTTGCAGAAAAAGAAACAAAAGCTATCAATAACTACATGAAAAATGTACCAAATCACTGTTGATTAGAGAAATGCAAATTAAAATAATTCTGATGTATCACCTCATACCCATCAAAGTAGCTAACATGACAGAAAAGAAAAAGGATAAATGCTGAAGGGATGTGGAAAAACAGGTACAATAAAGTACTCTTGGTGTAGTTGTGAACTGGTCCAACCATTCTGGAGAACAATTTATAACTATACCTAAATGCTTATAAAACAGTTCAACCTTTTGACCAAGCAAAGTCGTTATTAAGTTTATATCCCAAAGGTGTCAAAGAAAAGGGAAAAATAATATGTATGTACAAAAATGTAACAGCTGTTTTTGTAGTGGCAAAGAACTGGAAATTGAGGGGATGCTCATCAATAAGTGGCTGAACAAGTTGGGGTATATAATTTTGATGGAATACCATGGTGTTATAAGAAATAATGAAGGGAATGGCTTCAGAAAAATGTATGAAGATTTATGTGAACCAATTCAAAGTGAAATGAAAAGAACCAGAAGAATTCTGCACATAGCAACAGCAATATTGTGACAATCATCAACTGTGAAAGACTTAGCTACTCTGATCAAGAGAACAATCCAAGACAATGCCAAAGGATCAATGATGAGAAGTTGTATCCTCCTCCAGAGAGAGAACTGATGAACTCTCAGTGCAGATTGAAGCATTTTTAACTTTATTTTTCTTACTTTTTTGCAATATGGCTAATACGGAAATGTTTTACATGTATGATCAATATCACATTGCTTTCCTTCTCAATATGTGGGCAAGGGATTGGTGGGAGAAATAATATTTCTAGCTCAAAATTTTTCTAAATGAATGTTAAAACTAAACTAACAAGCTCTTTAAAAAAGAATCATACTGAATTCCAGTTACCTGGCTTCAAGAGTAGCTCCCTATCCATTGTATCAGGCTGTCTTTCCAAATGGCAGTATAATTCAAAAAAAAATGTAAACTATTTAAGTGGATAAGGGCAGCTAGGTGGCACAGTAAAGAGAATATTGGGCCTAGAGTTAAGAAGACTCATCTTCCTGAGTTCAAATCTGGCCTTAGGCATTTACTAGCTCTATGACCCTGGGCAAGTCATTGAATCATGTTTGCTTCAGTTTCTTCATGTGTAAAATGAGCTGGAGAAGGAAATGGCAAGACGCCCCACTATCTTTGTCAAGAAAACCCCAAATGGGGTCACCAAGAGTCAGACATGACTGAAACAACTGAAGAATATCAACAGCATTTCAGTCGGTGGTTGTGAGCCTAAAATGAAATAACAGTTACAAAGTACTTGGAAAATTACAATGTGTTATACAAATGTCAATCTATTATTCACTGGATATCAGAGATTAGATCATGGGATTTAAAAACAGTCAGCATTTATACAAAATTTTGAAATTTTCAAATGTTTTAAATGCATTTTCTCCACTTGATCTTCACAACAACCTTGTAAAGGAGCTGCTGTTATTATTTAAAGACAGGGAGAAGTTAAGTGACTTGGCCAGCATTATACACCATTCAAGTTCATGTGACAGGATTTGATCACATGTCTTCTTTATTCCAAATCCAATACTCTACCCTCTACATGACCTACTTACTGAAGAGGGATCAACTTAGTGCTAGAAATAACTTTGTAGGTCAGCTCATTCAAATGCTTCATTTTACACATAAGGAAACCAAGGTGTAGGTAGATGAAGTGTATCTCCCTATAACCATGCAGGTAAGAACTATAGAGCTGGGATATGAACCCTAATTTTCTAATTCTATACCCAATAATCTTCCAATTTAATCTCATTAAAGAGTTTCCCAAAGTAAGCTTCCTGATCTAGGTTCACATGTTGGGTCTTCTTTGCTGGTTTTAAGAGTGTGAACCTACAAAGGATCAGACACTGACATTCAAGAGAGGATATAAAAAAATTCTAAAAACAAATACACACACACACACACACACACACACACACACACACACACACACAATTTTCGAATTACCAGTCATTTGAGATTATCCATTCTTCTGTGGCCTTCAGTCAGTGCCATTGAAAGTTAATTGTATATTGATTTCCTGCCCTTCTGTAATCGTATTTTCAATACGGAAAATAACAATGAATATAGCATTTCTACCACTTTGCAAATTTAGGTGTAACAGTAATGACAATGAAAATAATAGCTGCTGACATAAGACCCTCTGACTAAAAGGGACAATATAGGTCAAATAGTCTGCTCCCTTAATTTTAGAAAATAGGGAATTAAGGCCCTTAAGTTAGCTATCCTAGGTTACACAGGCAGCAAGTTGTAGACAACATTTGAACCCAGGGCTTCTGATTCCAAAGTCAGAAATCTTAATGGACAATGTTACAGTGTATTATTCTGCTTTGATGCCCTAATATTACTTTGGAAATAATATAAAAATATTTCATTTGAATATATGCATATATGTATGTATATGTATGAGTACATGTATTTGAAGTGTTGTCTAGCAAGGCTTTCGCTCCTCTATACCTGTGAAATTGATTTTTTTAAAATTTCAGTTTACAAATTTCCATTTTTGCTATTAAATTCTACCTTACTACATGTAGTCTCAGTTTATTGTTCCCTATTAAGAAGTTCCTTGCATTCTGAGGGGGTAATATTGTGAAATGGAGAAAGAGTTTTGGAGTCAGGAAGACCAATATTCAAACCCCACATTAGATTACTACTTGCATCAAATTAGAAAAAGTCACTAAGTCTGTTGTTCTTTATTTTATTCATATGTATAATTAACAGGTTATGCTAAGGGATCTTTAAGGTCCTTTCTAGTACTAAATTGAGGATTCTATGAGCTAAAGTATTAGTGAACTTCATGATACTTTCTTGTTGATAAATATGTTGTCTTTGCCTTGCTTGAAGTCATTGATAAAGCTACTGACCTATGCAGGGATGCCACAGATCCCTTATAGGGCATGCAGGTCTATACCTTCCTCCAAGTGGATATTGACACATTAATGTGTTCTTATTATATCTGGCTATTCAACCAGTTCCAAGTCTACCTCACCTTAGCATTATCTAGATTCCCAGATTTCCATCTCCTCCACAAAAATAGAATGTTTCAATGCACTTTTATAAGGATAAGACCTTATTAGCTTAACCCTTACCCTAAGGGAGACCAGACTTCAATTCTTGTTTATGTGAAGGTTAGTCCGGGCAAACAAGAATGAGAAAATCTTTCTAGGGAGCTGCCCTGAGCCCTCACTCATCTGTACTCTTGCAGTGTTTTTTTTTTTTTGCTCTATTCTCCCCGACAACTCTCTCCCAAGTTGTCACCCACAAACATGAATAAACATCACTGAGTAGAGATACCAGGGCCTCATTGGATTTAACTTAAAGGTCATATCTCAAAAAAAAAAAAAAAAGAAAAGAAAAGAAAGAAAAAAAAAAACAAGCACTGGGAATGGCATTCGTGGTATTTCTTCATTTTTTCCCTCTCACAACTTAACGGCTGCTAGAAAAAGAAAGGTTAGGATAGTGCTGGTAAAGTAAGCTCTTAGTCATCATTTCTGGAGTGTGTTGTGGATTTATTTTTAAACTAGAGGAAAACAGGTTTTCAGTTCATGTTGGTATCTTTAATGTATAGAGATATTCACACACAAGTATATGTATGTGCGTATCTATATATGCATATATAGATATATATACATAATACACACAGACACACACATCGGTATACATATATACATGTGTATGTTTTGCATGTGCATGTATATATGCACATGTATATGTGCAGTATTACATTCACATTATCCCATTAATTTCAGTTAGCATTTGGCAGTTTATCCAAGGATAAACAATAGTGATAAGCAATTGAAGAGTTCAGGACTGAAAACAAAATCTGAAAAGCTATCTGCCCCCCTTCTGTCAACCTCCTACCTCCTTCTACCCAAGGCAACATCATTTTTGCTCAGCAGATAACCAAGTAAATATAATGTTATAACCACAGAGCCCTAGGGGCCTTTTTTTTTTGTCAGAATAAACAAGAGGAAGCAGTTGGGAAAGATTTGGAAAAGGTTCACCTACAACTTAACAGTTCAAATACCATCTGTTTTGGTCAAAGTCATTAAAAGGCTTGATCCTGTGTGAAAATATTTACTGCCACAATGAATATCTAATGATTTCCCTATCCTGAGGTAAAGCATCTGACAAGCTTAATTATGCAAAACAAATCTGGAATCCAATTTGATACAGGAAACATTCACTACTATGTGTAAGGCAATAGAGTTCTGTTCTAATGCTGCACTGTATGTGCTCTGGATTTATCCTCTATGATACTGTTATTTATTTACATGTGGTCTTATCCATTGGAACATAAACTCCTTGAGTTCAGGGAGTATTTTTTGCCTTTCTTTGAACACTAGGGCATTTGGCACAGTTCCTGGTTAATTGTAAATATTTAATCAACTCTTAACAATTGATTGGTTGATTGATTATGGCTCAATATGTGACAGTGACTTTAAGTTCTCAAAACCATTACAACAAAGTAGAAACTTAGTGGGTTTGGCCATAGCCATTGACTCTCTTTTTGAAGAACTGAACTAAACTAGTGGGGAGAGACTTGCTCCTTGGTGATGAATCTGTGGACAATGGTAACACATGACATGAGGAATAACCTCAGTCCCACATTTCTGGGATTGCCACATTTCCCAATCCCTCCATTTTTGCAGTAATGATGGCAGATTAATAGAAAAGGAGGCAGAATATAAAACTAAGATGCTGTTTTTCAGATCATGTATTAACAGTAATTTAGCCCTTGATCCTAATGAAGATGAGATCATAAGCAATGATCCATATTTGTAAATGCTTCCAGAGGAAATTATTTTTTTTAATACTCTTATTAAAAAGAACTCAGAAGACAGAAAGAAGTTGTAGTCAATGGAATAAGAGCTCAGAGTTTCTTTTGGGAAACGCAAATAAAAGAATCTCCAGAGTTAGTCATCAAGCAACTGAAGACACCAAGAAGAGTAATCTCATGGGACATTTGGTCATCTCATGTTATGGCACTCACAATAAACATTTGCGAGAAAAGCACAATGGTGGGAAGTACAGCATCTGTAGCAACAGTCGGTTGTACATTATAAAAATGTGTGGAAATGCTACTAAAACTTGGATAAGATCATTTATATCACATAAATATATTCACTGATACACAGTAACCTTAATTCAATGATTGGACCAGGTGATGACCATAGCTTTATTCATCTCTATACGCCAGGAATTGGGGGATACAAAATTTAAAAACAGCAAGTAAATACAGAGTCATTTCAAGGTTTGGAGGAATCCTAACACCTGGAATATAATCAGAAAAAACTTTTCAGTAGGACCTGTCACTCAGACTGAGGCTTGAAAGGGAATAAGAGTTCCTAAATATGGAGCTTATGAGGGAGAACATTCCAAGCATTGGCAACAGAATAAGGAAAAGGTTTGAAACAGGAGATGGAATTTCACATAGAAGGGAAACCAGTAAGCCAACTTGCTAGAAGCAAGAGTGTACAGGGGGCATAATGTAGCATCATTCTGAAAAGATATGTTGGAGCTAATTGTAAAGAGGATTAATTGGTCACATATCACAAAATATTGGGTTATGCTGGAAGATAATAGTGATGATGGTAATTCAAGAAGAAAATGGAACTCTGCATTTCACATTTAAGAAGGGAGAGGAGGAGTTCACACATTTTTCTAAGATGGTCATCAAAATATCAAAAATGAAAAGGTTGGAAACTTTCAATATGAAATCATTTCAGTTATCTAGAAAAATGATATGTATAGACTGGCTCATTCCAGTAATGGAGCTATAGGAAAAATAGTTATGATTATATTGCATATTGGGATATAAAAATCAGGTACTGCTTTGGATGACCTTTTTTTTTCCTTTTAAATAAAGATCTGAGAAAAGAGTCAGGCAGGATTCAGGAGACCTTCTAGATAAAACACCATTAAAATCATCCTTTAGGATTAACCTCATGCTGCTCACCATTTGCTGTCCTTGTCAGTCAAAGGTTTACATCTCTGCTCTAATATATATGACCAAGCCAAGATTACCTGTCCCTTGCTGGGGGAGTGATTCAGTGGACACCTGTGAAAGAGTCTGTACAAGCATGACCATCCTTGGCACCTTGTGTTCCAAATTAGATGAACCCAACAAAGTGGGATAAAGAATCATTTCCTGTTGGTAAGCCTAGATTGGCTTGTATTGGTGAATATAAGCACCTATAATTTTTGTCTAAATCAAGGATCTTTCTAAAAAGGCAAGCCAGAAGCCATCTAGAAGTGCATAGGCATATTACAAGTTGCCAGAGGCTTAGGGGATTAAGACATGCCTAGGGCAACAAAGCTACGATAGAGAGTTTTAGATGTGGCAATTAAATCCAGCTTTTCCTAACAGCAAGTCTAGCATATTTTCTAGTATGCCATTTTGGCACATTCACAAATAGCTCACACTTTAATACAGCAATTTGCTTTTTGATCACTATAGCTATCTCCATTTTACATACAGATGGGGAACCTCACATTCAAAGACTTATGTCTGGTCAAATAGTCAACAGGTGTCAGGAGTTGGACTTGAACCCTTCTCTTAATGTCAAATCCGCTGAATAGTCTACTATATCGCACTGCCTATCTAGAACAAAGACCTATTATAATAGTACTTGGTTATACCACTGGACCAATCATATCACACAAAACACAGCCAAAGCTTAAGTATCATGTTTAGCTTACAGAAGCTCTTCCCCATCATCAATTATGTTTACTCCAAAAGGACTTGATAGTATCTGTTCTATTAAATTAGGCAAGTGATCGTAAAATCACAGGTACATGTGGAAAACAGAGGAAGACAGCAAACAGTAAAAAGATAGCAGATTTTCTATTATTGTTACTGGAAAAGTTGAGAATGAAAATACCCATTAATAACCAGCCATATGTGTACCTATTTCTTTAAAAATAATATTTTTGAGAAAAATCTATTCATAGATTACATATCTTATTATTGATGAAGGCATGCTAAAGGAACATATAGGATTTAATCATTTATATTCTACGGCAGATGAAATATTTATAGTGTGACAATTTAGTGAACAATAAAGAAAATACAAGATTCCATAGTTCTTACCATTTGTTGACTCATAAAATAAAATAAAAAAATAAAGATTTGTATTAATTAAAGGAAAATATTTCATTAAAGTTTATCTTCTAATAAAAATTCCTCTATGCACATATCAAAATCAGACAAGATTTCTTGAAGAATGAAATAATAGAGATGCTTTTATTATATGACTTTGTGATTATTAATATAAAGGAAAACAGAAAACAGCAAAATGTTGGCACAGCCAAATGTCCGAAAGTCATGTCCATTGTTACAGAATGACAGTACATAAGAGTAAGAGAGTTAAATTGAAAATAGAGGTGTCCTTGGCTATGAATCCTGCTTTAGGCACTCACTAATAGTATGGCCAGAAGCATATTACTTAAAATCTCAGAGGCTAAGTTTGCACTACTGCCATAGCATAACAAATCCATTCTTCATTGAGTTGTCGTGAGGCTCAAATATCAGGTACATTAAGTGCTTCACAAATTTTGAAACAACATATAACCCCTTATTTATTAAAATGGATGATAGCCAATGAAAAACCCAAATGGCTCAGAGATTCCCTATAGGTTGGATAAATGGAAAAGTCCAAATGCTCCCACTTACAGATGAAATGGTATTGATTTCATTAATCTCTGGAATGTATGTGTGGCTAAAAAGTTATATAGAAATACTGTAGGCATTACTTTTCATGATCCTCTTCCTCCTCTCTTTGGCCTCAGGAAAAGTAAATGGTGATTTAACCAACCACATACACCATACACACATACGTACAATCACACACACACACACACAATCACACACATACACAATCACACACACACACATGCACACACACACACACACACACTGAGGCCAAAAGAGGTTAAGTGATTTACCTGTGGTCATACAGATAGCAAATGAAAGAGAGAGAATGTAAACTTTTATCCTTTGCCTCTCTAAATCTGATACACTTACAAGTGCACAACATTGGTTCTCAATCATATACAGTGTGTCTGAATTAATACAGGTGTAGATAAAAGAAAACTGAGAGAGTGAACTAATCTGGCTGGGCCAATTATAAACATCATAAAATCCATATTTTAATAAATTTAGCAATATAACAGTTTTTAAAGTAGACTCAGGAACACAAGGACCACTTCTGAATAGTACTTGGTTATTCAAAAGGTTCAAACAGTGCACTGGTATACAAATGGAGTATACTGGTTTACTTGGAGAGATGGAGACAGATGAGAGAGAGGAGGCCAGAAATTTGTAGATTTGATCTCCATTGTATTGGTCAGTAGGAATATTAAAAGAGAACTTACAGGGGAAAGGAGGGACAGAACAGCAGGTTAGATACAATGCCATCTGGTGCCAACTCAGATATTGTACTTGGAGCTAATTCAAACACTTAGACTGAATTATAATTTATATGATAATTCCTATTGGCCAATGAATACTCTATGCCATGCACTTACCACATTAATATGTCAAATGTATACATTTCATATAAATATCTTGGAGAAGTTTTCTTTGAATATAATCTCCTGGAAAAAAGTGAGATATTTTTGTCCCCAGTTCCTAGCATGTTAACAAATGCTTGATGAATTGAATTAAATTGGATCTAAGCCTCAGATTGCCTATTTTGTAGATGTTAATATGACCAGCATATTTAGTCATGCAACTAGTTTCTTATATCAGTACATTCTCAACCTAATTTAATCAATTAAGTTAGTTGATGATATCTTTTTTGTGCCATCAAGTAGTTATAATCCTTAAAGTCCATGCAGTTATGAATCATAGGAAAGGTATTTTTCTTTCATTGGTCATAGAATTTTATAATTTCAGACACAGACTTAGGAGAAGCTGGAGAGGTCATTAATCTATTCTGTTTGATACTTCTCTGAGAATCTCTTTAAATACATCTAAACACTGATCCTTTAGCTTTTTTTTCCCTAAAGAATCCCAGTGACAAGAGTTTCACTACCTCATAATAGCCCGTTTCTTTTTGTATACTATTTATTGGGAAGGTGTGGTTTTTTTTCCCCTCTTTATATCAAGTTGAAACCTAATATTTTGACATCTACCTGTTACTTTTGATTCAGTTCTGTTTTCAAAAGTAGTACAAGTTTAATAACCTCCCTTAAACACAAGTTTTACCACCATATAAAACCCGGTCAAATATTTAAACAAAGTTGTCCATTATGGTCTGAGGGTTAACTTCATCATTTAAAATATATCCATCTTCTTTAATCAATCCACATATGACGGAGATTTAAGACCTTTCACCATTTTGACCAATTTTCTCTCGATACTCTCTTATTTATCAAAATCCTTAAAATGTGTTAACTAGAACTGAAAATCATACTCCAAATTAATTATGTTTCTAGATTGAAACAGAAATTCTATGTGGTCACTTCAAATTTTAAAAATCTATGTTTTTGTGATTCTGAGATGTGATCTAACCAGTGCAGGAGACTATGGAAATATATATTTACTTCACTTTGTACTGTTTATCATGAATATTTAAGACATTTCAGGAAGGAAGGAAGGAAGGAAGGAAGGAAGGAAGGAAGGAAGGAAGGAAGGAAGGAAGGAAGAATGGATGGAAGGAAGGAAAGAAGGAAGGCAAGAGGTAGGGAGTGAGGAATTTATAAATGATAGTATAAATTGATAGATAAAAGTATGACACATCTGCCTCCAAAGTATTTGTACCAATGGAGATAGCCTGAAGCATGTAACCATGCTTATAGAAATCCAAATTATAGGTATCATGATGCCTATTCTTACCTGTAACAGATACTCATCTTAAATAATCACAGATATCTAACTATGACAGCAACATAAGTCACAAAAGGTCACAAGGGCTCACAACCTAGTCACCACTGAATGTGATGTAAGAGAAGAGGCAAAATAACACATTCCCTATGTGCTTAGAACCTGCTAAGCCAAAGGGAACTGGTGACTTCAATATGTGAAAAATCTCAACTCAAAATACTGAGAAGACATACTTCCAGGGTGGAGAATATAGTGTTGGAGAATACAGGCAGTGACAAACAACACCCCTGCCCTTCACATTCAGGTAACACTTGTCTGGAAAGATTCTCAAGAGCCAACGTGATGACTAAAGATTTATCATAGCTAGGGCTAGTAGTGATGAAAATCACTGCACTGTGTTACATGACTCCCTACACCATAAAATGGGATGTTGAGTGGGGGGAGTTGGCTGACAGGGCAGAGGAAGACATTGGGTTTGAGCTTTAAAATACAGATAAAAATGTTAGAGCTTTAATTTCATTTTATCTAATAATTTTTTCCCCCTATTAATCAAAAGAGGGAGTTCACTTTTAAAGTTTGGCCAAAGTTTACAACAGCATTTAAAGCCTAAAAACAGTCTATAATAAAGAAGATGGTAGAGAAGAGATGCTATTCATAATCTGGTTCTACTCCTACGACCTTTCCTCATAGTGTAAAGCTCTACTTACGTAAAAGGAAGATATGTAACAGTAGTAAAAGCAGTCGATTTCAGCTCATCAAAAAGTTCTAGCCAAGTATGAAAGAAATATCAAAAGGTGAATATTGGTACAATTTTCTGATCCCAATTTTTTCTTAATGTAAATCTCAGTAATTTTAATGGATCTCCCTTAAAGATCATCTATAATGTACAGTGTTCTCACTGTACATTACAGATGAGGAAAACTGGGCACATAGCAGTGAAGTGACTTATGAAAGGTAACATAGCTAGTAACAGCAGAAATGCACATCCAGATCTCCTGTCTCTATGTCTACTATTCTTTCTACTATAATGAACTTTGTTTTTAACCAAATGAATTTTCAGAACTACAGAATATCAGAGCAGAAAGGGATGTGAGTGGACATGCAGACAAACATGCCATTAATCAAGAATCCCCCCTGCCAAATGCCCTACAAGCTATCAGTTTTCTAGCCCTTACTTGGTGAGGAAGAACAGTATATTGGATAGAGAGTTAAAGTAAGAGTCAAGAACAATTAACTTCAAATTCTACCTCTGACATTTACTAGCTATGTGACCATGGATTAGTTATTTCATCTTCATGTGCCTCAGTTTCTCCATTTGTAAAATGGGTGAGTGAACTGGATAGCCTCTAAGATACCTTCCAGTTATCAAAATTCTTGTAAACTGGATTTGTTTTTTTTTTTCTTTTACAGAAGCCTATCTGCATATCCATAGAAGAGATTCTTCATCTGGAAAGGCATTAGCTCTGAAAGTAGAAAACCTGAGTTCAAACCCTGCCTCTAACACCTTTGTGACCTCAAAAAAACACTGAGTCTCCTTCTTCCTAAGTCTTCTTTTTTAATTAATTAATTTATTTTTATTAACTTATTTTGAGTTATCAGTAATCACTGCCATAAGCTGTTGAGTTTTAAATTTTCTCCCCCTCCTCCTCACCTCAGTTCCCAAGACAGTTCACAATCTGATACAGGTTCTACGTACACATTCCTATTACACATATTTAACATTAGTAATATTGTAAGGAAGAATTAGAACCCATAGGAGGAACTACAAGAAAGAAGAAACAAAACAAAACAGAAGTGAAAAAAAGATCAAATAGTATACTTCAATCTGCATTCAAACTCCATAGTTCTTTCTTTGGTTGTGGATAGCATTTTCCATTATGAGACTTTTGGAGATGTCTTAGATCCTTGCGTTATTGAGAAGACCTAAGTCTATCAAAGTTAGTCATCACACAATGCAGCTGTTACTGTGTACAAAATTCTCCTGGTTCTGCTCTCTTCACTCAGCATCAGTCCATACAAGTCTTTCAAGGTTTTTCTGAAGTCAGTCTGTTCCTCTTTTCTTATAGCACAATAGTATTCCATTAAACTCATATATACCACAACTTACTCAGCCATTCCTCAAATGATGGGCATCCCCTTCATTTCCAATTCTTTGCCACCACAAAAAAGAGCTGCTACAAATATTTTTGTACATGTGGGTCCTTTTGCCATTTGTATGATATCTTTGGGATACAGCCCTAGAAGTGTTATTGCTGGGTCAAAGGGTATGCACATTTTTATAGCCTTTTGGGCATAGTTCCAAATTGCTCTCCAGAATGGTTGGATCAGTTCACAACTCCACCAACAATGCCTTGATGTTCCAATTTTCCCACGTCTTCTCCAACATTTATCATTTTCCTGTTTTGTCATGTTGGCCGAACTGATAGGTGTTATGTGGTGCCTCAGAGTTGTTTTAATTTGATCAGTTGTTTTGATCAGTCTTTCATGTATAAAATAATGAAGGCTATTAGATCAGCACTCCTTAAACTTTGGTGGTTACCCCATATGGGGTCACCTAACTTCATTTGGGTCATGAAATTTTGGCAACAGTAAAAGGTTTCTGAATGTGCAACAACCAAAAATTAATTCAAAATCAAATGTGTAATGAATGCGAGGTGTTTCTGGAAGTGCTTGCCAGTGTTGTATTGCACAACTTCACTGTAGCCTTGGTTCTGAACACACAAAATGCACACTTTGCCCTGCATATGACATCACCTCATACAATGCCAATGAAAGCTGCCAGGAACACCTTGGCTCAGATTAGAGAAGTGAAATGTTTTTTTCTCTACTTGCAAAATCATTAAATGCATTTTGCTTGTCATTAGGACAGAATTTTGAACAATTTCTGAAATGGCCCTAAACATACTTTTGCCATTTTGTACTATGTATTTCTGTGAAGTGGCATTCTCAGCATCGAGGATTATAAAACCAAAATGTGGTTCAACTCAGAAAAATGTTGAAGATGCTCTATCCTACAGTATTGAATATTCCACCAAGATTGAATTCTTTATGTGAAAATAAACAAGCTAATCCATCTCATCAGTATGCAGATTTGCTTTCCCCTTTAATAAATGACATATGTATACAAAGAATTATTTTAAAATAAATTTATTTATGATTTATTATCAGTAAATGTTTGATTTATTTACGTATTTTGTATACCTATATACACAGGGTTGTGTAAAAATTTCTTGAGTGAAAAGGGATAGTGAGTGGAAGAAGTTTAAGAAGCCCTGGACTAGATGACTACAGAGATTTTTTTTTTAATACTACATTTGTGATCCAAGTCTCTATGAGCTTATAAAGACTCCCTAGCCCTTATCTACAAAGTCATTAAATCATTCAACAAGTATGTACCATGTGATTCATATGTGATAAGATAGATAAAGATTAATCACTCCTTGCCCTTGAGGAACTTATGTTTTAGTGGACAGGCTGCAATTTCATGTGGGAAATGAATTTCTTCTCTGAACAGATTATAAATCCTTCATTTATTTTTATTTTCATATGTAATTTCATGTAGCATTCAAGGATGAGCTATATGCTTTCTTTGTTTCATCATGGAGACCAAATTCATTAAGACCCAACAAGTAACATGGAATCAGGTGCCCAAGAGTCATTTGCAAACACGCAAAGAGGCATTTGGTCCATAGACAGCAACATTTGAGCTTCTGTCAATCAAGTCAACAGAAGAAAGGTGTTTAAGATTTCAAACAAAAATACGAAAAGAGATGTGCCCATATTAAAACCTTATTTCTGGGTGTCCCCACCGCAGGCAACTTTAAGAATTCTTTGGAAAGACAAATGGATTTGGAAATGATTGATACTTCAGGTAAAGGAGTTTTTGCCTAGGACATAAGCCTTTCAATTCATATAGTGCTAAGGCCACTTTGATTCCAGCTTACTTAAACCTGGGCCAAACTCTCCATTGTTCCTCTGATCCCTCGCATGTGGTCTTAGCCTCAGCTTCCCTTGATTTTCTATAGATTCTGTTTCTCAGCCCTATCCCAGGCAGATTGGTATCTGTAGCAAGGGCATACTCATATCTCTGTTTACAGAGGACTTAAAGATTTACTCAGCATTGTTAAACACACATTTCCTCTTCTAGTTCTTATAACAGCCATGTGAAGTTGGTTTCTTGTTTTGAGAATGAGGAAATTGGGGCTCAGAGGAAAGATAGGTGTTACTCCACTAGGGCTTGTAAGTTATCAGTGGCAGGAATCAAACCCAAGACTCTGCTTAGTCCATGTCAATTCAATTTGATAACCATTTATTATACACCTACTATGTACTGGGCACCACAGGATAAGCATTTATTATACACCTACTATGTACTGGGCACCACAGGATAAGCAGTTATTATATACTTACTATGTGCTGGGCACCATGGAATAAGCATTTATTATGCACCTACTAAGCACCTTGCTACATAATGTGAAATCTGAAAAGGAAACACTCTTTGACCTCAGGAAGTTCACATTCTACTCTGGAGGAAACACTATTTTACAAAGGAAAGGAAGTAAGCAGGCATTGGCCAGCAGCAGAATGTGACAGGCCTCAACTGGAAAGATCTAGGTTCAAGTCACCTTTTACACCATGCTGCCAATGTGACCATTGGAAAATCACTTTACCTTCCATGTCCACAAAGGGATATTCAAAATGCTCTAATGTTCTTGAAATGTATTAATGTGCATTTCCATCTTCACCAATCCTGTTTAAATCTTGTTGCAGCTGCATTATGTTTAGAATAAAATCTGTGAAAAAAAATCAACCATCTCTAACATTTCATTCCCTCAAATCCCAAACCTCCAAATTGCTCAATTGCATGGATTAAGGATTTTTAAAAAAATTTCTCCAGTGCAAAAACAGTTCAAAAAAAATCTCACTTCCCCCAGGCAACTTTCCCAGATTATAAATGATAAAAACAGCTGCTGATAATAATCACAGAGGCACTTCATCACCTGACTTCCTCACCAATGGAACCCCTGCCTTGACCCAAAATATCCAAAAATTCGGTGAAAGTACTTGAAGTGAGGACACTAAGAAATGTGGGAATCAGCAATCCCCAAGGTCTCTTTCAATTAGTGTTTCCCTTCTTTCCACTACATGCTGTTCTTTTGGGTGCTCTAATAGAATTCATTTCGTTTTCTTGAAGTTAAATTTCAGAGAACGCAATTATCCCTACTATCTCCTTCCCCCCTCCCAAAAAAAAAAAAGGACTGGCTGTTAAGTGATTAACTTATTCTTATTCCTCAAACTTTGAGGCTCTAAATTTGTTGCAAACAAAAATGCTCAAAAATTACACTGTTTTCTTGGAATAAGGCATTAATTTGAATATATACTCACTCATGGCAACTACTACCCTCTTTGGCTGTTGGTACTCCCAGCTTCACCTGTAGCTTTTCTCCAATTTAAATTCTACTTTTCAGAAAACTAGCGTCAAAGACAAGGAGTCAGATGATTTAAGTTTCAATGCAGCAACGACCACTTAGTTGTTCTGTGTCTTTAGGTAAGTTGCTTAAACAATAAACTAATAAGAATATATTTACAGAATATATAATATGTGCCACACATTGTGCTAAGCACTGCGGATCTAATTGAAGAAATGACACATTAATAACTAGGTATTGTGACATAATTTGAGAGACATAATTTCTGGGTAATTAATAATCATTTTATTAAGTGTGGCTAGCAAATATTTAATAAAAGGGTGGTCATTTGGCTTTCTTATAAAAAAAAAAACCAAGATGAATCATGAAGTTTAATCAACTCCTATATACTCTTGGAAGAGTGAGTGTTCCCAACAGGCAAAAATCAACTCTGATTGAATGAATATCACTATGAAAGTTGGGTTTATTCTAATGAGTGGCTTGAGATGCAACTTCTCATGGGGAAAGAGAGATTCTTCTAAATTAGGGCCAAACTCTTCCCACCTCTGCCAAATCTATACAAAAAGGATCCATTCTGCATGCAGCCAATGAACAACGAAAGATTGTGGACTAAGAATTCCACCTAGATAAGATGGTCTGGGTGGGGCAAAAATTTTGGAAGGGTCAGAAATGAATTGGAGAGACTGGGCTTTGAACGAGGAAATAGAAATGGAAAATCATAATCCTAATTTAATAATTTATAATTAATATAAGATAGAAACAGTTTTTTTCCCAGTATATACAGAATATGTACACAGGAGGTACTCATAAAGAAAAGCACTAGCAGCTGGGGGTATTATGCAAAAAAAAAAAAGGTCTTTTTTAATAAGGTGGGATTTGAGAAAAATATGCAATACTTCAGAGAGAAAGGATTTTAACTCAGGATCTCTCACTCCTAGGATGATCTAGTTGGTGCAGTGCATAGAATGTCAGGGCTGAAGTCAGGAAAACTCATATTCCTGAGCTCAAAGATAGCTTCAGACATGTACTAACTGTGTGACACTGGGCAAGTTGTTTAACCTTGGTTGCCTCAGTTTTTTCATTTAGAAAATGAGCTGGAGAAGGAAATGGCAAAGCACTCCAGCATCTTTGCCAAGTAAACCCCAGATATGGTTACCAAGAGTCAGTTGTGAGTGAAATGACTGAACAACCATAACATCGGAGTCCTAAGTCAGTACTCTTTCCAGAGATTCAGTTCACTGTGAGGTGTTCAATAAACAGTCAGAAAATCACAAGCAGAATAACCTGAGAGGGGATATGTGGATTGAAATAAAAATGACTCTCTTTTTCTTGTGACATTTTCTGTCACAGAGTTGGTATAAAAATTCAAAACCAGCTACAGATGCTGATTAATTCCTCATAGGCACTCTGCTTGCAAGTTTGTTAGCTATCACTTGGTTTCTGTTGATGGATGTTTAGGCTGAGTGGATGGGTTCTCCTCAGGCATGGATAATTGAGAGAATCAGAAGACCATAGAATCCATCCAATCCTGCTATATCTATGAAAAGACAACACTTCATTTAAAAAAATAGCCTGTCATTTACCCTTTCTAATTACTATCTTATTTGTCAAACCCACTTTGTATTACCATACAGAAGAAAAGCTTAAGGTAGAGAAATAATTATGTACAAGTTATGTAACTTATCCCACAAAAATCAAAATTATAAACCACTCTTTTTAATCTTAACAAGAGTTTTCCTTTTTACTCTAAGATTTTTTTTAAATTTATGTAACCTATAGTCATTCAAGAAATTGAAATGACCTTATCTTCCATCCTTTCTCCAGCTCCCCACCAAGTCTTTTATATTTTTTTAAGAGTACTGAACAGACCTTCTGCTTCATCACAAATGAGATGGTTCATTAATTTAGTTCTCACTATCTAGATAAATTACCTTAAACCTCTGCTAAAAGTGCTTTATCTCAATAATTTCAGTAAAATCTTCTAAATACTTCTTTTATGCTTCTAATTTTGTCAATTTCCAGACCATAAATATAGCATCCACCAAATCAATAAAAATACATTACTTCCTTACAGTTTTTGTCTGACTCCAAAATACAGAAGCAAGATCATGAGCAGAGGTAGATGGTATGCCTGGGAGTTAAAGAACTGTCTTTAGTGTTGATATAAAGGTGGGTTCTGTATTTACAATGAAAGCTATTCAATACTGAAACAGGCTACCTCTGGAGACAGCAGACTCCCAATCACTGGATGTCTTCAAACAAAGACTTAATGTCTCCTTCTCAGATATGTTGTAGAGAGGCTTTTTCAGATATAATTCGGACTGTATGACCACCAAAATTCCTTCTAACTCTGTAATTCTATAAAACGCTCATTTCAATAAGGCAAAAGGAAAGATAGAAACCCAGTTATTTTCTTCCTCCTTTCTTTAATAATAATCAATAACTAAGTTGTATTGAATCACTTATTTTCCACAGCTTGCAGAGTACCAGCCTTCTGAACCCAAGCTGTTTATTTTCACTCAAGGAGATTTGCTTTTGCTTTGTTGTTTTATTTTAATTAAATATCATTCAAAGGTACAATTTGGCCCAAACAGAACAACTTCAAAATATAATTCCACAGTAGCCTCCTCACACATTTAGGGAACTATATTTTCTTTACATGATTTCACAGAAGTCAAACAGTAAGATTCAAGGAGACAAGCACATTTATAAGAATTACCAAATGATCAGTTTCCCATTTCTCTATTGCTTAAGGGATTACAAATTGCTATCTTCCTAATAACATTGTGAGGTGGATAATCCAACTGAAGCTCAGAGTAATAAAATTATTTGTCATGATCACATGGCTGAGAAAGTACTGAAACTTAGACTCAAACCCAAGTCCACCTGATTCCAAGTCCAGTGGTCAGTTAAAGTGCTGTACTGAAAAACTGCACATCACTAGCATATAAGTGATAACACATACACACACAGAGAAACTTGAAAAACTTTAGTTAAGAGGTAACAAATGTGGCTGTCCTGCACATTACAGAGCAACAAAACATTAGCAAGAACAATAACAGCAACTAACTGAAAAAGGAAACTAAACGTGTCCTACATGGATAACAGCCATATGAACTATTCATTCTAACTTGAGGACAATAGCCTTAGAACTAAGAGAAGGCATGTAACACAGAGAGAATGGTGTGAGTGGATTAGGCTTATGATAGCTAGAATCTAAGGAAACACAAGGAGAAACTAAAGGCTGAAATCATCAGAGAGATCCCAGGCAAGGGCAGGACCATGGATAGCTCAGGGCAGGGAAAATACACAATCCTGTTCAACTGAACATTTCTTTGTGATTGGAGGATTTATTCCCCGCTGGTGTTTGTCTACAGGTGTACCTCCTTTCATTGTGCTTTGCTTTATTGAATTTAGCTGATGTTGTGAGGTTTTCCATTTGTTCTTTTTTTTTTTAATTGAAGTTTAGTAGCAACCCTAGGTCCAGAAAGTTTATCAGTGCCATTTGCCAACACAATTTGCTCACATTGTGTCTCTGTGTCACATTTTGGTAATTATCACAATATTTTAAACTTTTTCATTATTATTATATCTTTTGTGGTTCTCTGATCAGTGATCTTTGATGTTACTATTGCAATCATTTGAGGGCACATTAACCATACACCTATACAATGGTGAACTTAATCAATAAATGTGTATGTAGGCCAAGATGGTGGAGTAAAAAGGTAGTCGCTCTCACCCTCCCCTGTCAACCTCTGAAAACCCAGAAAATATCACCCCAGAAAAAACCCTGGAACAACTGAACTAGAAGAAAGACAGGGAGCAGCAGAGCAGTAGCCCAGCCTCACTTTAGCATGCCAGGAGGAGATCCTGGTGATTTAGCATTCTACAGCAAACAGGTCTCCCAGTTCCTCAGCAAAAAGAAGGGAAGCAGCACTGCAAAGGGCCCTGGGAGGATAAGCATCCTGCAGCATGCATCTGAAAGGAGCTGAAGAAAGCAACCTAGAGTCCTACTAAAGTTCCAGCCTTGTTGATTCCATTCTAGTACCAGGGAAGCTGTCAGAACCCTACAGCCTCCAACTGCCAAGCAGGAGGAAATCCTGAAGCCCAGGTGGTAGAGCAGGCAAACACCAACACCTGGACCTCCGAGTGCCTCAGTGAGGGTGGGGGAACCAGTGGAAACCAGCTCAGAAAACCACTATGTGCCTTAGCATTCTACAGCAAAGGAATTAGTGCTCAGCAGATCTAAGGGAGGCAGCTCTGCAAGAGGCCCCAGGCAGATAAACACCCTGCAGCACCCATCTAAAAGGAGCTGAAAAAAGCTAAAGGAAAGGAAAAGCAGGCAACCTAGAATTGCCTGAAAGTTCCAGCCTTTCTGATTCCAGAGTAATACCAGGTAAGCTGCCAGAACCCTACAGCCTCCAATTGCTAACATAAGAGGCCCCAGCACACAAAGCCAGTGACCAAGACTTAGGCTCCCAACACGAGAAGCTCAGGCTAGTGCCCTCTGCTCCCCAGCAGGAGAGCTCAATCTCTTTAAAGGCCAAGGAATAAAGAAACACATGAGTAAAAAGAAATGTACCATAGATTCATATTATGAGAAGAGTGAAGATCAAGACAGAAATTCTGAAGAGGACAACATTGTCAACAAACCCACATCTGCAACATCAAAAGGGAATATGAACTGGTCTGAAGCCCAGAAAGCCTTCTTAGAAGAGCTTAAGAAGGATTTTAACAGTCAAATGAGAGAGGTAGAAGAGTCCTTAAAAAATACAATTGGCCAATTAAAAAAAATACATTGAAGAAAACAGGTCCCTAAAAAACACAATTGACCAACTTGAAAAAAAGTACACTGAAGAAAACAATCCCTAAAAACAATTGGCCAATTGAGAAGGAAGTAAAAAACTAACAGAAGAAAACAATCTGTTAAAAACTAGAATTGGACAAATGGAAACTAATGTCTCTATGAGAGAGCAAGAATCAGTCAAACAGAAACAAAAAATGAAAAAAATAGATGAAAATAAAATACCTCAGTAAAACAACTGACCTGGAAAATCGATCCAGGAGAGACAATTTAAAAATTATTGGACTACCTGAAAATCATGATGAAAAAAGAGCCTGGACAGTATCTTTCAGGAAATCATAAAGGAAAACTGCCCTGAAGTCCTAGAACCAGAAGGAAAATAACCATAGAAAGAATCCACGATCACCACCTGAAAGAGATCCCAAATTGAAAACCAAGAATATAATAGCAAAATTCCAAAATTACCAGATGAAAGAGAAGGTGCTGCAAGCAGCCAGAAAAAACAATTTAAATATCATGGAACCACAGTCAGGATTACACAGGACCTTGCAGCTTCTACATTAAAAGACGAGGGCATGGAACATGATATTCCATAAGGCAAAGGAGCTTGGATGCAGCCAAGGATCAATTACCCAGCAAAAATGAGCATCATTTTTCAAGGGGAGATGGATATTCAACGAAATAGGAGACTTCCAAACTTCCTGATAAAAAGACCAGAGCTCAACAAAAATTTGATCTTCAAGTACAGACTCAAGAAGACATAAAAAGGTAAATGGGACAGAAAGATACAATATGTTGTTAATAAGGGACTGTTTACACCCTACAAGGGAAGATGACACTTGCAACCTTGAGAACTGTATTGTTATTACACCATGTTAAAGGAGTATACATAAAGAGGGTGGATATTAGTTGACTTTGATGTAATGAAAAAAAAATCTAATCAAGTGGGTTAAATGGATCCAATAAGTGGATTATCTGATTAGAAAATGTACTGAGAAAGGAGGAGGCAGACAAGGGTAAATTACATTACAGGAAAAGAACAAAATCCTATTACAGCAGAGGGAAAGAAGGGAGGTGGGGTGAGCATTGTTTGAACCTTACTCTCATCATATTTGGCTCAAGAAGGGCATAACATAATCAGTTAGGTATAGAAATCTAACTTGCCCTATAGGCAGTAGGAGGGAAAAGGGGAAAGAAAAGGGAGGGGGAAAAAGGGAGGGAAGAAGCAGTAAGGTAAAGGGGAAGAAAAGGGAAAGGGATAATAAAAGGGAGGAGGGACTGAAAGGTGGTGGTCAAAAGCAAAACACTAGTGAGGGGAAAGGAAAAGGAGAAAGAAAAGCATAAAGGGGGAAAAAGGATGGAGAAAAAGACACAGATAGTAATCATAACTGTGAATGTGGGATGAACTCTCCATAAAAGGAAATGGATTGCAGAATGGATTAAAAACCATAATCCTACAATATGTTTTTTACAGGAAACACATTTGAAAAAGAGTGACACATACAGGGTAAAGGTAAAAGGCTGGAGTAGAATATATTATGCTTCAGCTGAAGTAAAAAAAAGGTGTAGCAATCCTGATCTCAGACAAAGCAAAAGCAAAAATAGATCTAATCAAAAGAGATAAGGAAGGAAATTACATCCTGCTAAAAGGCACCATAGACAATGAAGTAATATCATTACTAAACATATATGCACCAAATGGTATAGCATCCAAATTCTTAGAGAAGAATTCAGGGAGTTACAGGAAGAAATAGACAGCAAAACTATACTAGTGGACCTGAACCTCCCCCTTCTGCAGAGAAATCTAACCACAAAATAAACAAAAAGAAGTTAAGGAGGTGAATAGAACATTAGAAAAGTTAGGTATGATAGACCTCTGGAGAAAACTGAATGGGGATAGAAAGGAATATACTTTTTTCTCGGTACATGGCACATACACAAAAATTGACCATGTACTAGGGCATAAAAACCTCACAATCCAATGCAGAAAGGCAGAAATATTAAATGCATCCTTTTCAGATCATGACGCAAAAAAATTATATGTAATAAAGGGCCATGGAAAGATAGACTAAAAAATAATTGGAAACTAAATAATCTAATCCTAAAAAATGATTGTCAAACAACAAATCATAGAAACAATCAATAATTTCATTCAAGAGAATGACAATAATGAGACAACATACCAAAACTTATGGGATGCAGCAAAAGCAGTTCTTAGGGGAAGTTTTATATCTCTAAATGCTTACATAAATAAAATAGAAAAAGAGGAGAAATGAATTGGGCATAAAAAAAAAACTAGAAAAAGAACAAATTAAAAATCCTCAACTAAACACAAATTAGAAATATTGAAAACCAAAGGAAAAATTAATAAAATTGAAATTAAGAAAACTATTGAACTAATAAATAAAACTAAGAGCTGATTTTTAAAAAAACAATAAAATAGATAAACCTTTGGTTAATTTAATTAAAAAAAAAGAAGAAAACCAAATTACTAGTATCAAGAATGAAAAGGGTGAAGCTACCACCAAGGAAGAGGAAATTAAAACAATAATTAGGAATTATTTTGCCCAACTATATGCCAACAAATTTGACAATCTTAGTGAAATGGATACATATTTACAAAAATATAAAT
This sequence comes from Phascolarctos cinereus, assembly GCF_003287225.1. Classification (NCBI taxonomy): domain Eukaryota; kingdom Metazoa; phylum Chordata; class Mammalia; order Diprotodontia; family Phascolarctidae; genus Phascolarctos; species Phascolarctos cinereus. The sequence continues at coordinate 16,180,197 of NW_027555625.1, forward strand.
TGCCCAGATTAACAGAAGAGGAAGTAAAATACTTAAATAACCCCATCTCAGAAAAAGAAATTGAACAAGCCATTGATGAACTCCCTAGGAAAAAATCTCCAGGGCCAGATGGATTTACATGTGAATTCTATCAAACATTTAAAGAACAATTAATTCCAATACTATATAGACTATTTGGGAAAATAGGTGAAGAAGGAGTCTTACCAAATTCTTTTTATGATACAAATATGGTGTTGATACCTAAACCAGGAAGAGTCAAAATAGAGAAAGAAAATTATAGACCAATTTCTCTAATGAATATAGATGCAAAAATTTTAAACAAAATACAAATAGATTACAGCAACTTATCACAAGAATAATACACTATGACCAGGTAGGATTTATACCAGGAATGCAGGGTTGGTTCAATATTAGGAAAACTATCAGAGAATTGAGCATATCAACACCAAAACCAACAGAAACCACATGATCATCTCAATAGATGCAGAAAAAGCTTTTGAAAAATACAACACCCATTCCTATTAAAAACACTAGAAAGCATAGGTATAAATGGAGTCTTCCTTAAAATAATAAATAGCATATCTAAAACCTTCAGCAAGCATTATATGTAATGGGGACACTAGAAGCATTTCCAATAAGATGGGGTGAAACAAGGATGTCCATTATCACCACTGTTATTCAATATTGTACTGGAAACTTAGCTTTAGCAATAAGAGAAGAAAAAGAAATTGAAGGCATTAGAATAGGCAAAGAAGAAACAAAACTATCACTCTTTGCAGATGACATGATGATATACTTAGAGAATCCTAGAGAATCAAGTAAAAAACTACTTGAAATAATAAACAACTTTAGCAAAGTTGCAGGCTATAAAATAAACCCACATAAATCATCAGCATTTCTATATATTACCAACAAAGCCCAACAGCAAGAGATAGAAAGAGAAATCCCATTTAAACTTACTGTAGACATTATAAAATATTTAGGAGTCTACCTCCTGAAACAAACCCAGGAACTCTATGAACACAATTACAAAACACTTTTCACACAAATAAAATCAGATCTAAATAATTAAAAACATCAGTTGCTCATGGGTAGGCCGAGCTAATATAATAAAAATGACAATCCTACCTAAGCTAATTTACTTATTCAGTGCCATACCAATCAAACTACCAAAAAATTATTTTATAGAGTTAGAAAAAATAATAACAAGATTCATTTGGAAAAACAAAAGGTCCAGAATATCAAAGGAACTAATGAAAAGAAATGCAGGGGAAGGTGGCCTAGCAATTCCAGATCTTAAATTGTATTATAAAGCAGCAATCATCAAAACTGCTTGGTACTGGCTAAGAAATAGAGGTGGATCAGTGGAATAGGTTAAATATGCAAGACACAGTAGTCAATGACTATAGTAATCTATTATTTGATAAACCCAAAGACCCCAGCTGGGATAAGAACCCACTCTTTGAAAAAAACTGCTGGGAAAACTGGAAAAGAGTATGGCAGAAACTAGGCATAGACCCAAATCTCACCATATACCAAAATAAAGTCAAAATGGGTTCATGATTTAAAATATAAACAAACTGGGAGAACAAGGAATAGTTTACCTATCAGATCTATGGAGAACAGAAGAATTCATGACCAAACAGGAGATAGAGAACATTAAAAAGCAAAATGGATAATTTTGATTACATTAAATTGAAAAGTTTTTGCACAAACAAAGCCAATGCAACTAAGATTAGAAGGAAGGTAGAAAATTGGGAAAGAATTTTTACAACCAGTCTCTCTGATAAGGCCTCATTTCTAAAATATATAGAGAATTAAGACAAATTTATAAGAACACAAGCCATTCCCCAATTGATAAATGGTCAAAGGATATGAACAGACAGTTCTCAGATGAAGAAATTAAAGCCATCTATAGTCATATGAAAAAATGCTCTAAATCATTATTGATTAGAGAAATGCAAATCAAAACAACTCTGAGGTACCACATCACACCTATCAGATTGGCCAACATGACAAAACAGGAAAATGATAAATGTTGGAGAAGATGTGGGAAAATTGGAACACTAATACATTGTTGGTGGAGTTGTGAAATGATCCAACCATTTTGGAGAACAATTTGGAACTATGCCCAAAAGGATATAAAAGTGTGCATACCCTTTGACTCAGCAGCAGCACTTCTAGGGCTATATCCCAAAGAGATCTTACCAATGGGAAAAGGACCCACATGTACAAAAATATTCATAGCAGCTCTTTTTGTGGTGGCAAAGAATTGGAAATTGAGAGGATGCCCATCAATTGGGGAATGACTGAGCAAGTTGTGGTATATGAATGTAATGGAATACTATTGTGCTATAAGAAATGATGAACAGGCTGACTTCAGAAAAACCTGGAAAGACTTGTATGGTCTGATGCTGAGTGAAGTGAGCAGAACCAAGAGAACATTGTACACAATAACAGCCACATTATGTGATAACTAATATGGATAAACTTAACCCTTCCTGAGGATCTAAGACATCTTCAGAGGCCTTACAATGGAAAATGCTATCCACATTCAAATAAAAAGTATGGAAGTTGAATTGGTATTTTTTTTCTCTTCTGTTGAGTTTTGCATTGTCTTTCTGATGGTTCCTGCTATTAGTTTTAATTCTTACTTAGAAAATCACTTATGTGAAAATATGTTCAATAGGAATGTACATGTATAGCTTATATCAGATTGTGTGCCATCTTGCAGAGGGAGGTGGGAGAAGAGTAGAAAGATGGAAGTGGGAATAAAAATTTTAAACAAGTTCAGAAAGATAGATGAGACAGAGACAGAGATTTGATTTTGATAAATTAAAATAAATTAATAAAATTTGAAAAAAATTAAAAGAAATAAATGTGTGTGTATTGTGACTGCTACACCAATCAGCCATTCCCCATCTCTCTCACTTTTTTGGGGCCTTCCTATTATCTAAGACACAAAAACATGAAATTAGGCCTATTATAACCCTATAATTGCCTCTAAGTCTTTAAGTGAGAGAGTCAATCACTTTGGCAAGCTTCATTGTTGTCTTATTTTAAGAAATTGCCACAGCAATCCTAATCTTCAGCTGCCATCAATATGAAGGCAAGATCTCCACCAGTAAAAACATAATCACTCACTGAAGAGTCAGACGATGGTTAGCATTTATTAGCAATAAAGCATTTTTAAATTAGAGGGTAGCTAGGTGGCACAGTAGATAGAGCACTGGGCCTCAAGTCAGGCGGACTTGAGTTCAAATTCTGCCACTGACAATACACTTGACACTTACTAGCTGTGTGACGCTGGACAAGTAACTTAATCCCAATTGCCTCACCAAAAAAAAAAAAAAAAAGATTAAATGGAGCATAGGAGTAACAGGACATTTATATACATGGGAAAATAAAAAAATAAAAAAAACTGTTCAAGTTGCTTTATCACTATATTTACTTTATTGTGTTGGTCTGAAACCAAACCTGTAATATCTCTGAAGTATATTGGTACTCGGTTGGCCCTAATCCCAAAGTGTAGCTATCTATATTGTTATTAGACAAAAATAGCCAACATTTCCTGGACCACTATGCAAGTGCATTAAACAACCTTTTTCTTGGCAACTGAATAAAATACATGTAAGCTCATTTTCTCTAGGCTCAATGATATGATCTTAAGGAAAATTCCAATATGATGTAATTATGATGAGTGTGCTATAAACACTTCATTTTATCCCTACATACTTTTGACTTCTCTTATGCCTTTGTTTTTCCAAAACATTTCTCTTAAAATTGAATAAAGAATGAATATGGGTGGAACCAAGATAGTGGACTAGCAACAGCCACCCAGCTGAACTCTCCTGATGTTGCCCTCCAAACAATTTTAAAATGCTGCCTTGAATCAAATTTTTGAATGGCAGAATCAACAAAAGTTTGGGGTGTGATTTTTTTTCAGCCTTAGAAAATTTAAGTGGTCAGCAGCAGAAGTCTATGACACTGGGGTGGACACATGGAAAGGGAGTTGGACAACTGGTAGGAAACAGAATACAGAGGAGCTTTTTTTTTTCCTCTAGCAATGGTTACAGTTTGTGCTGATCAGCAATTATATTTCCCACGTGTAGTTGTGGTTCCCATATGTAGTTGTGGTTCCAGGGTAGAAAGGAACATTGGCGATCAGTTACAAAGGAAGAGTTCCATGGCAAAGAGGACTACTAGCCCTTGCAGTGACAAACGACCAGGGGCCCTTCAAAGCACAGAGCAGAACAGTGATGACCATATCTCTCTCATATCACACTACCTTGGAAGCACCAAAAACTTGCAGATCCCCTGTACTAGCACTAAAAACAACAGTGCCAAGAAGCCTGAAGTTTGGGAGAGTGATTTTCTAACACCTGATAAGCAGAGCCCAACTTTAACTTAAAGTTCAAAGTTAAAAAATAGGTTGAAAAAAGGAGCAAACAACAACAAAAGAATTTGACCATAACAAGCTACAATGGTGGCAAAGACCAAGACATAAATTCAGAAGAAAATAATGTAACAACAGATAAAAAAGGCCTCCAAGAAAAATGCTAATTGGGCAACAAGTCCAACAAGAATTCTGGAAGAGTTAAAAAAAATTCAGTGGTAATAGAAAAATTGGAGAAAGAAATGAGAGTGATGCAAGAACATTATGAAAAGAGAATTAATAGCTTGATAAATGAGGCACAAAAAATACTGAAGAAATACTGGATTGGTTTGCCATTTCCTTTTCTAACTCATTTTGCTGATGAGGAAACTGAGGTAAACAGGTTTAAGTAGCTTGTCCAGGATCAAAGACTTTATAAGTGTCTGGGACCATATTTGATCTCAGGAAAATAAGTCTCCCTAACTCTAGGTCTGGCAGTCTCTGCACTGTGCCACCCAGCTGCCCCATTAACTTAGGAGGACAGCTTTTCCCATGGAGTTAAAACTAGTCCAAGCTTCTTATATATAGTGGAGTATTAAGCACATTAACAATTATTTATAATTATTGTCTCACAGGATCCTCACAATAACCCTGGGAGGTAAGTGCTATTATTATTACTGTGTTTATAGATGAGGATATTGAGGCAAACTGAGGTGAAATGACTAGCTCAGGGTCACATAACTAGTACATGTCTGGGACTGAATTTGAAGTCAGTTCTTCATAACCTCATGTTTTACATTCCACTGAGCCTTCTAGCTCAGTGTTTCAGAACACCTGAGCAGAAACCAGGATCTTAGCAAATGAAAAAAAAAGGCTACTAGAAGATAATGAAGAAACAGAATTGGCCTAATGGTAAAAGAGGCACAAAAATTCAAGGAAAAAACAACTCTTAAGAAGCAGAATTGGCCAGATGGGAAAAGAGGTAAAAAAAAAAAAATCTTACTGAAGAAAATAATTCCCTAAAGTTTAGAATTGGGAAAGTGAGAGATAATGACTTTATGAAACATCAAGAAACATTTTTTTAAAAAGTCACTATAATGAAAAATACAAGAAAATATGAACTATCTCATCTCAAAAACAACTGACCTAGAAAACAGATGAAGGAGATATAATTTAAGAATTATTGGACTATCTAAAAGCCATGATCAAAGAAAGACTCTAGATATCGTATGTCAAGAAATTATCAAGGGAAACTGCTCTGATACCTTAGATCTGGAGGGTAAAATGGAAATTGAAAGAATCACTCAATCAGCTTCTGAGAGTGATTCCAAAATGAAAATTCCCAGGAACGTTATAACCAAATACCAGAAGCCCCCACATAAAAAAGAAAGTACTTCAAGTAGCCAGAAAGAAATAATTCAAATATCATGGAATAAGGGAGAAAATGTGAGGGAGAGAGAATTTGAAACTTAAAATTAAAAAAAATAATAATGTTGAAAATAATAAATAAAAAATAAAGAATGAATGCATTCTTCAAATTTTTCAAAGAATCAGAAAATAGGATCATTTATTGTACAACATCTATTAGAAACATTATGCTTAAATACATGTTATGAATACACACACATACACACATATGTACATATATCTGCATACACATGTGCACACACACATATCTATGCACACATATATTCACACAATACAGATATACATATACATTAGTATACAGATATGCACACAAATACACAGACATGCATGTACATATATGTGTTTATGTATGCATAATATATATTTGTGTGTCAATATTTTCACATGTTTTTGTGTAACTGCAATAGTTCTTCACTTCTCATATACTTTATTGAAATTTTATGGTTAATCTCTGTATTGTGTTTATAGTTGGGGAACTAGTTGACTAATTATGAAAGAATGAATGTTTGGAATATAATTCCACATGAGGAATCATATATTTCTGGTAATTCATAGACTTACACATTGGCAACTTTTAAAAAAATATTTAGAAATGTCCATAGTTTCCATAGCAAACCTTTCCAAAGCTCCTATTATTGTTGTTGTTTATTGTCAAATACGTGACCTCATTTGTTTGGGAGTTCCTTACAACAATTCAAAACACACACACACACACACACACACACACACACACACAATACAAGGCAGAATTTCCTCATTCAGAAGTTACCTCTCTCAATAAAAACTAAGCATTATTCCCGATTTCTTTTAGTTTTGCAATATTAAGTTACAGCTAAATCTGAGTTCTGTAATTAAGCTGCCCATTCTTAATTCATTTTAGTTCCTTTCATCTATTTATTATTTCTAGTTTTATCATGTCTTATTTGTCCATAGTTATTTCCATGTCTCCTACAGTAGACTCTGAGGTCAATGAGCATAAGGATAATCTTTTGTCTTTCTTTTTCATCCCCAGCACTTAGCCCAGTCTTTGACAAGTGGTAGGTGCTTAATAAATGTCTATTGGCTGAACAGATGGAAGAAACGATCTCCTTCATCATTATTAAAGGAGAGACAATATAATAGAATATAATGAAAATTAGATTTGAAATCAGAGGAACTGGGTTCAAATCATGCTTCTGACCTGTGACCTTAGGTAAATTCCTTTATCTCCCTAGGCCCCACTTTTCTCCTGTGTAAAATGAGGACATTGGACTCAGTAGATGTTTTGTTTTCTTTTATTTTTCTAGGCAATTGGGGTTATGTGACTTGCCCAGGGTCACACAGCTAGTTAAGTGTCAGGTGTTTGTTCTGAGGCCGCTCAATAGCTCTTGAGGATCTTAATGGCTCTGAATGTATGATCCAATAGCTGCTACCAAAAAAAGCTAATATCTTAAGCACTAGAGGAATAGGACATGGTGCCTGCCTTTGCGAGTGCTTTCCCTGCAATCTCACTAGGGAAATAAGAGCAGAACACACATAATCCTATTAATACACATACATAAATACAAGAAAAACAATAATTATTACTGCTGCTGTTGCTGCTGCTGCTACTACTAATTAACAATTAAATAGAGCCTTAGACCTACTATAAGGCACTGCATAAGGGTTGAGACCACAATTAATAAAAAGAAAGCTAGTTCCTGTGCTCAAGGAGATTCCAGTTTAATTGGAGGAAAAAGCAAACAAGAGGAGGCAGAAAGTGGTGGCAGTTTGAAGGGAGAGACTAAGGATTTCCTAGAGTAGGAGCGTCTTGCCCCATGGAGTTGACCAGACAGAACAGCAGATGCAGAAATCAGTGAGCTGAAAAGTCTCGTTTCTGACCTCTATAAATGAAGGCATTGGAAACAGTTTGATATTCTGCCATCAAGCCTTCCAGTCAGATTGGAGAGGAGGCTGAGGGAGCTGGTGCCAGTGCAGGGTTGAGTTAGCAATATGCTGATAAGATTAGAGGTGATGAGTTTTAAGAATAAAAAATGAAAGGAAAATACCTTATTCTTAAAATCCAGTGGTGAATGATATTGGATACGTTCCAGAAGCTTATCCAATTCTACCGTGCTAGGAAAATGCTGTTGCTTCTGGCAGTACTTTGCCTTATCTTTCAGTTCATCAAATCACAGATTAGCAGCTCCTGCAGATGATCTCCTTCAATGCTTCAGTGTTAAATGTGCTCTGGGGGAATCTAAAGATCAGACTTACTAGAACTCGCATTAAGGGCCATGTGTGGAGAGAGAAGTTTTCTTTTCCCTGTTCCCATCCATCCCCTCTGTTACTTAGCTTGGAAGGCCTAACTCAGCTCCATGTGCATATATCATCATTTCCCAAATTCCTTTGCAGTTTATTCTTTTCTTACAGAATAAGACCAGAATTTAAGGCCACAAGCTTGTATGTATTCAGTAGTATTCAAAAGGAGAAATATCTATGCTGATTTTACACACTTTGCAAAGGGTATATAACTATGATTAGCATACAACTTCGTTGAGTTTCATACCATTAACTCATAATTAGTGACAAATCATAGGGTTGTGCTATACCAAATTATTTTCATTGTCATTGTGGGGAGGAAAGAGTTTGTTAAATGTGGAATAGTGTTGACAACACTATAGGAAAGACAGAGCATAGGCCAAGAAGGGGAAGTAAGGCAGGAAGTAACCTGAATTCTCAAACTCATCTCTAAATAACCATAAAATAATGCCTCAAAATTAATTCTGTATTGGAAGAACCAATAAAAGGATGGAGTAGACAATTCTCTAGCTTAAGACAATTTAGATGTGTTGAAGGAAAATTCTGTCTCACAGGTAAAAGGGGAGCACAGTCCAGCATAGATGGAATCCAGACAATCCAGAAGCAGGCCACACCCCAGTAAGCCAGCAGCAAGACCCCATAGTGAAGATCAAGAAGTTTGTGAGAGTACTGATTTAATCCCAAAAGCAGGGCTCAATTTTAAAATGGAGTTAAGAGTCAAGAAATAGGCTGGAAAATGAGAAAAAAAAATAACCTAACCATAGAAAGTTACTAGGATGTAAGGGAAGATCAAAATGTAAACTCAGAAAAGATAGTAATGTCAAAATGGCTACATAAGAAGCCTCAAGGAAAAATATAAATCGGTCTCAAGTCCAAAAAGAACTCCTAGAACAGCTCAAAAGAGGATTATAAAAATCAAATATGAGAGGCAGAAGAAAAAAATTTTAAAAAAAATGAGAGTAATGAAAAATAATCATAAAGAAAGACTCAGCAGCTTGGTAAAGGAGGCACAAAAAGTGGGAAAAGATGTACAAAAATTCACTGAAGAGAGTAACTCCTTAAAAAAGTAGAATTGGCAAATAGAAAAAAAAAAGTACAGAGATTCACTGAATAAAACAACTCCTTAAAATGTAGAATTGGGCGAGTGGAAACTACACACACATGCACAGACATATGCACATTAAACAGAATGAAAAGTAGAAAAAAATGTGAAATACCTCTTTGGAAAAATAGTTGACCTGGAAAATAGATCCAGGAGAGATAATTTAACAATTGTTGGAATACCTGAAAGTCACAGTTGAAGAAACAGTCTAGACAGCATATTTAATGTATTATAAAGAAAAATTCCCCTGATATTCGATCCAGAGGGTAAAATAGAAGTTGAAAGAATTCACCAATCATGTCTAGCAAGTGATCCCAAGAGGAAAAAAAAATCCAGGAATATTATATCCAAATTCTAGTACTCCAAGATCAAGGTGAAAATACTGCAAGCAAACTTTATGAAACTATTCAAATATTATGGTACCATGTTCAGGATTACATAGGATTTTAGCAGCTTCTCCATTAAAGGATTAGAGGTCTTGGATTATGATATAAAAGAAGGCAAGGGAGCTAGGATTACAACCAAGAATCACTTCACTTCTCCAGTAAAACTGAATATAATATTTTAAGGAAAATTTGACATTCAATGAAATAGATTACTTTCAAGCATCTCTGATGAAAGGACAGGAAGGGAACATAAAATTTGATTTATTAATCAAAGAATCAAGAGAAGAATAAAAATGTAAACAGGAAAGATAAAACATAGGAGATTCAATAAGATTTAAATATTTAGATTCTACTTGGGAAGATGATACTTGTAACTCTTAAGAACTTTTTCACTATAAAAGCAATCAGAGGAAATACACATAGACAGAGAGCACTGGTATAAGTTGACTATGATGGGATAATATAAAAAAAACTGAGAAAGAGGATTGCACTAGAAGAAGAAGGAAGGGAGAGATAGAATGGTATAATTTATCACACATGAAGATGAAGGAAAGATCTATTATACTGGAGGGAAATATGGAGGCTTCAACTGCAACATTGGAAATTTACTTTCATTAGAATTGGATTAAAGAGGAAATAACATGCACACACAGTTGGGAATAAAAATCTATCTTACCGTACAGGAAGTAAGAAGGGACTGAGATAAGAAAAGGGAAAGGGGGACTAATAGAAGGGAGGTTGAATTGAGGAGGTGGTGGTCAGAATGACAGAGTGAAAGGAGAGAGGAAAGTAGGGGAAAGGAGAAAGGGAGAGGGGGGAAACAGAGAGAGAAGAGAGAGAGAGAGAGAGAGAGAGAGAGAGAGAGAGAGAGAGAGAGAGACAGAGACAGAGAGAGAGACAGAGACAGAGACAGAGACAGAGACAGAGACAGAGACAGAGACAGAGAGAGAAGGATAAAAAAGGAAAATAGGATAGGGGAAAATACACAGTAATTAAAACAGTGAGTATGAACTCACCCATAAAATTGAAGCAGATGGATTAAAAACCAGAATCCTACAATACATCATTTACAAGAAAAACATCTGAGGCAGAAAGAGACACACAGAAGAAAGGTAATGGGGCTGGAGCATAATCAATTATGCTCAGCTAAAGTAACAAAAATAGCAGGGTTAGCAATCATGATCTCAGACAAAAAAAAAGAGCAAAAATAGACCTAATTAAAAGCAATAATGAAGGAAATGATCTTTTTCTAAAAGGTACTCAATGTAGTAACATCAATACTAAATTTACATGTACGAAATGGCATACATTCAAATTTTTAAAGAAATTAAATGAGTTGCAGGGGAAATATACAGTAAAAATATACTAGCGGGGGGCCTCCACTTTCCCTCTAAGAACTAGATAGATTTAGCTGTACCATACACAAGAAAGAAGCTAAAGAGGTGAATAAAATTTTACAAAAGTTAGATGTGGTAGACACGTGGAGAAAACTGGATGGAAATAGAAAGGAATATATTTTTTTTCTCTCTGCTGTATAAAGCACTTACACAAAAATTAAAACCTCACAATCAAATACAGAAATATTAAATGCATACTTTTTATATCATAATGTAATAAAGTTACATTTAATAAAAGGACATACAAGATAAATTAAAAATTAATTGGAAATTAAATAATCTAATCCTAAAGAATGAATGGGTCAAAGGACAAATCATAGAATCAATCAATAATTTCATTAAAGTGAATGACAACAATGTGACAGCATACCAGAATTTATGGGATGCAGCCAAATTAATATTAGTGAAAAATTTATATCTCTAAATGCTTACACAAATAAAACAGAGAAAGCAGATCAACGAATTGAACATGGAACTAAAACAGAACTTGAAAAAAGAACACATTAGAAATCTACAATTATGCCAAGTTGGAAATTCTGAAAATCAAAGGATAGATTAATAAAATTGAAAATAAGAAAATCATTTAATTACTAAATAAAAGTAGGAGCTAATTTTAAGAATAAAGCAATAAAATTGATAAGACATTGTATATTTTTTATTTAAAAAAGGAAAGCAACCTATATAAGAAAACCAAGTTCATTACACATAATTAACAAAGAAGTTAAAATTTACTTAAATATATATTTCTTAAGTATCTTTTATGTGCCAGGCACCATGGTAGACACTGAAGATACAGAAACAAAGAAAAAGAACATTATTTTTCCTCAAAGAGCATTTATTCTACTGACATGTTTTATGCAGAAAAATAAAGACAAGGAAAATGAGGAATAGAGACAATTAGGGGAGTCAGGGAAGGCATTTCAGGAGATGTGCTATTCTGTAAGCTAAGTCTTGAAGGGAGGAAAAAAAAAGATTCTGTGATATATCGGTGAAGAGGGTTGGGTTCATTATAGTGGAAGTATCATAACAGTTGATGCTGAATTGATTGGAGAAATCTTTCAGTGTTCTCAAGCATTTCTTAAAGTTTTTCACCTTCATAGCATCTCTCTTATTTGCCCCTCTCTTTCCTTTGAATTTATATCCATGGTAGTTCAAACTCATCACCAAATACTTGTATGTTTGCATAATCATGCTGGTTGGCATTCCTAACACATGTCCCTTTCTCACTTCACTCCATCCTCAACTCAGATGTCAAATTGATCTTCTTACACTGCAGGTCTTACCATGTCACCCACATATTCATTCAACTCCAATAACATACTATTGCTTCTAAGATCAAATCTAACCTTTCTATTTAGTTTTTAAGTCTTTAAAAGTCCAGACCTTTTTGGCTTCTTATTTTTTTTTGTGAGGTAATCAGAGTTAAATGTCTTGCCCACGCTCACAAATCTAGTAAGTGTAAAGTGTCTGAACCTGGATTTGAACTCAGGTCCTTCCAACTCCAAGGCTGGAGCTCTATCCACTACGCCATTTAGCTGCCCCTAGCCCTTTTTACATTTCCAGTCTTCTTATGTATCATTTCCCCTCCCCATATACTATAGAACCCAGTGATATTGGCCTTCTTGTTCTTACTAGCAAATGACCTTCCATCTCTCAACTCCAAGTACTTCACTGGCTGTCCCACATGCCTGAAAATAGCCTTATCCCTGCTTTCTGCTTAAATTGGGTTCCTTAAGGCTCAGCAAAAGTCTCACCATCTGCAAGAAGTTTTTCCTAGTTACTCTTTTGCTTTCCCTTTGTTGATTATCCTCAGCTTGTATATATTGTGTTTGTACGTATTTGTTTCATGTTATCTCTCCCTTTGGACTATGAGCTCCTAGAGATTAGCAACTTTT
>NW_027555625.1:16198059-16213059 GCF_003287225.1 Phascolarctos cinereus
AAAAAGTGGAGGTGAGAGGGAATGAATGAATCTTATTCTCATAAGATTTGCCTTAAGGAGGGAATAACATACACATTCATTTGGGTATGGAAATATGTTTACCCTACAGGAAAATAGGGGGAGAATGGGACAAGAGTACAGGGGGATGATAGAGAGAAGGACAGATTGGGAAAGGGGGTAATCAGAAGCAAATACTTTTGAGGAGGGACAGGGTCAAAAGAAAGAATAGAATAAATGGGAGGGCAGGATAAGATTAAGGTTAACAGAGTTAGTTTTTCACAACATCTACTATGGAAGTGTTTTGCATAACGACACATGTATTACCTATATTAAGTTGCTTGCCTTTTCAATGAGGGTGGGTGAAGAGGGATGAAGGGAGAAATTTTGAGACCTAAAGTTTTAAAAACATACGTTTAAAAAACTTTTCACATACTACTGGGAAATAAATAAAAAGATAAAAAAAATCATAAAAAAATATAAACTCTTCTATTTGAGAACCACCCCCCAGCAGAATATCACAGCTCATCCCCTTTATAGGATCAGACATTTAGTGCTGGTAAGAAGCTTAAAAGTCAGTTAGTCCAACCTCCTCTTTTTTACAAAAGAGGAAACTGAGGTCTGGTATTGGAAGGCGATTTCTGTAAAGTCACATAGGTGGCAGAGAGCAGAGCTCAGATTCAAATTTAGTGCCTCAGAATTCAAATCCAAATACTTCCCACTCAACCACACTGATGAAGAGTGATCAAAATTGGAATTCAAAGGCACCCTTTCAGAAGCCCATCTGTGCCAATCTACAGGACATCTCCATCTGAATATTCTGCAAAGAGCTGAAACTCAAGGCCTAAAACTGGATTTGTTATTGTATGCACACACACACACACATATGTACACATATACATATATCTACATATATGCACACACACATATATACACACATATGTATATACATACATACATATATATTCATCATCCTTCCACCAAATAAATATTTCTGTTGAGAGTTCCATCATTGGTCTAATCGTCCCAACTGGAAAATTCTGAGTCCTTGTTAAACCTTTTCTCCCCTTTTCCTACCATATCCAATTCATTATTCAGTACTGTGGATTCTATCTCCACAATAATATTCATAGAAGCTACCTTTTCTTCACACCCACAAGACCACTACTTTGCTCATGCCCTCATCTTTATGTTTCTTACAACTGCCTTATTGCTCTATTGCCTAAAGCCCCTTTCTTCTCCAAGCTATAATTCATGAAGTTGGCTAAATAATTTTTGAAATTCATAAAGTCTGATCATCTTGCTGTTTTTTTCAAAAAAACCTTCAATGGCTCCCTGTTGCCTCTTGGATAACAAACAATCTTTTGGCCTTGGTGTTTCAAGATTTTTCCAATCTGGCAGCACCTGCCTGAGAAAACTTATTTTTTGTTATTGTTTTAAATCACTCAAAAATGAAGTCAAATCGGGCTACTCGCTGTTTTTGGCTTTTGTCTTGCCATGTGTCATTTCTTCATGTCTGCTCACATGATTCCCTATGGCTGGGATGCAGCACTTATTCATCTCCATCTGTTGAAACTTGAATTTTCCTTCTTGTAGACTCAGCCAAGGTCCCACTTGTTCCAGGATGATTTCCCTGTTTTCTCCTCTGAAAAGTTATCCCTTTCTCCCCAAATCTCACATTCTGTGTTTCATATTTTGCTAGCTGAAGCAATGGATAGAGCGCTGAGTTTGGAGTCAGAAAGACTTGAGTTCAATTTTTGCCTCCAAACTTCATATCTGTGTGACTCCCAACAAATCATTTAACCTCTGTCTGTCTCAGTTTCCTCAACTTGAATGTCGAGATTATAGTAACATCTACCTCAGAAAGTTTTGTCAGATGAGGTAATAGCTGTAAAAGCACTTTGTTTAACATTGGGCCTGGCACATGGTAGGTGTTTAATAAATGCATATTCCTGTCATGATGAGAACTTTTCATGTGACCAGAGACTCATCCTTTTGTCGCCCTTGATTCCAGGCCCAGCACACCTATTGCTTCTGGTCCTAAGCATGTGACGTCCCAAAAGCATTGGATGTTTGATAATTTGAAAGGAATTTTTGCTCCCACAGTCTGTGAGAGTGCCCCCCATCATCTTCTTTAGAACAAGTCCTAAGCATTCCATAACAGGAGATGAGACAGGGACGATCTGCATGCAGTGGTTCATCAAGACTGATGACGCAGTCCATACTGACATAACTTACCCTGCCGGTTTTATGAATGTCCTCAGCATTGTCAAGACAGGAGAGCATTTCCATCTGGTGTATGACACCAGGCAACATTTTGCTGTTCATCGTGTCACCGCTGAAGAGATGAAATATAAATTGTGCAAGTGCGAAAGATCTTTGTGACTAGAAATGATATCCCTTATCTGGTGACCCGTGATGTCTATATTATAGGCTATCCGGATCCTATAATCAAAGTGAATTACACCATCCAGATTCATTTAGAGATTACTAAGATCACTGATTTCAAGTTAGATACCAGAATCCTGTGGATCATGACAAGAGGTACTAACTTGGATCCAACATGATCAGCAATTTGGAGAAGGATTCAGGTTCTTTTGATGTTGTCCTTGTGAAGGATACCAATGGTAACAGCTTTGCCACTAGGCTTTTGAACACTTTTTTATATTGACAAGGGTAACAAGCCTTGTATTTCTCTATTCTCCACCTGCCCCAGAAAAAAAAAAAAAGTATTTATCTCACCAAGGTTCAAGAAAGAGGTAAGAGATTGGTAGCCAAACAGAGCAGTGGATAAATGAGGAGGATTAAGATCACATACATGACTAGATAAAGATGTTACAATAGTGAAAAAATAATTTCTTTTTTTTCAGTTTTGGTAATTGATGTTATTGTAGGTAATTATCTACTTCCTTCATGTTATTTGATTTATGAGAACATAGCTATTTGGACTGGTTTTATTTAGTAGTTTTCATTTTCTTTTACAAACTTTTGAATTATTGTAGTTTAATAATATGGCACATGCTATTTCTGCCTTTTAGAATTTGTTGGATTTTACAAGCTAGTCTGAAATTAATTTTTGCCAGTATGTGTCTTTGAAAAATGATACTGATTCTCTGCTTCTCCTGCCTAGTTCTTTCCATATAATTTGTAATTCTAAATTGAGAACAAACATTTACTTTTAATCTCCTAATGTGGTTTTTCGCTCTGATGATATAATATTGACAACTATTATATTTATCTTTTTTCTTGTATCACTGTTTTATATCCTCCTCCAAATTTAGTATTTATGTTTGGCTCAAATAAATCAACGATTGTTCAATAAATAAATAAATCCACTCTCCATTCTCTATTACTCTCCTTCCTACAGTCTCCAGTCAGGATAGTTTCCCGGTTCTTCCCTATTGGCAACCTCAGGTTCCCATGCATTAGAACAGGCTGCCCCAAATTCATGGAATTAATTTGCTCTCTATCTCTACTTTTTATTTTTCCTAATTTCTTTCAAGTGCAAGAAAGGTGCCATCATCTTCACAAGAACCTTTCCTGAGCCCCTGACTTATTGGGGCTCTCATTTTTTTTCTTTTAATTGCTTTATATAACTTCCAAATATAATGTTCTATCTCTGTCACAGTAATTTCTACTGTAGAATAGAGTGAAATTTCTTGGATAGCAAATGCATTATTTTTGTCTATTTATCTTCACTGCCTGGAATATTATCTTGAGTAATCTTTAAATGCTTAGCGAATGTAATTTACTTAGATAATATGTTTTAAAACTGTACTTGACCTAAACTAGGTAACTCTTTTTTTTTTTTTTCCATCAATGACTTAGTTAAAGCTATGGATAGAATGCTTATTAAATATTCAGATGAAATGAACCACAAAGAAATATATGTGTTTGATGAGAGGTTAAATAATTTAAAAATAATTAAATGCCATAGAATTGTTTCTGGGACCACCTATTGCCCTTCACCTAGGGTAAAAAAAATATTAGGAGCATTGATTCAAATTCTGGAAGCCACTTTTATGTCTATTAATTTACTTATTTTTAGTTTTCAACATTCACTTCCTCAAGATTTTGAGTTCCAAATTTTCTCCCCAGCTCATCCCTCCCCCCATCCCAAGACAGCATGCATTCTGAATAACTCTTTCCCTAATCTGCTCTTCCTTCTATCTCACCCTCTTCTCTTATCCTCTTCCCCTTCTATTTTCCTGTAGGACAGGATAGATTTCTCTACCCCATTGATTTCCCAGTTGCATGTGAAAACAATTTTTAACATTTGTTTTTTAAAACTTTGGGTTCCAAATTTCCTCCCTTACTTCTTCCTCACCCAATCATTGAGAAGACAAGCAACTAAATACAGTTTATACATGTGTAGTCATGCAAAACACTTCCATAGTAATCATGTTGGGAAAAATTAACTATATTTCCCTTCATCCTATTCCACCATCCATTTATTCTATTCTCTCTTTTGACCCTGTCTGTCCTCAGAAGTGTTTGCTTCTGATTACCCCCTCCCCCAATCTGTCTCCCATCTATCATCCCCCAACTCTCCTATCCCCTTCCCCCTAAGATAGATTTCCATACTCAATTGAGTGTGTATAGTATTTCCTCCTTAAGCCAAATTCAGTGAGAATAAGATTCACTCATTCCCTCTTACCTTCCCCTACTTCCCCTCCACTGTAAAAACCTTTTCTTCCCTGTTTTATGTGAGATAATTTATTCCACTCTACCTCTTCCTTTCTCCTTCTCTGAGTATAATTCTCTCACCCCTTAATTTCGTTCTCCAGATATCACACTTTCATCTTCAACTCAGCTGTACCCTACATCTATCCATCTATTTATCTATCTATCTATCTATCGATCTATCTATCTATCTATCTGTCTGTCTGTCTGTCTGTCTGTCTGTCTGTCTATCTATCTATCTATCTATCTATCTATCTATCTATCATCTATCTATCTAATTTTTCCCCTTCCACTACCCTAATACTGACAAAGGTCTCATAAGTTACAAATATCATCTTTCCATGTAAGAATGTAAATATTTCAACCTTAATAAGTCCCTTATGATTTCTCTTTTTTGTTTACGTCTTTGTAGTTCTCTTGAGTGTTGTATTTAGAACTTGAATTTTCTATTCAGCTTTGGTCTTTTCATCAAGAATACTTGAAAGTCCTCTATTTAACTGAATGTCCATTTTACCCTTGAAGGATTATACTCAGTTTTGCTGGGTATGTGATTCTTGGCTGTAATTCTATGTCCTTTGACCTCAGGAATATTATATTCCTAGCCCGGTGTCCTCTTAATGTAGAAGCTGCTAAATTTTGTGTTATACTATTTGTGTTTCCACAATACTTGAATTGTTTCTCTCTGGCTTCTTGCAATATTTTCTTCTTGACTTAGGAACTCTGGAATTTAGCTACAATATGCCTAGGAGTTTTCCTTTGGGGATCTCTTTCAGGAGGTGATCAATAGATTCTTTCCATTTTTATTTTACCCTCTGGTTCTAAAATATTAGGGCAGTTTTCCTCGATAATTTCTTGAAAGATGATGCCTAGGCTTTTTTTTTTTTTTATCATGGCTTTC
Organism: Phascolarctos cinereus; assembly: GCF_003287225.1. Taxonomy (NCBI): domain Eukaryota; kingdom Metazoa; phylum Chordata; class Mammalia; order Diprotodontia; family Phascolarctidae; genus Phascolarctos; species Phascolarctos cinereus. The sequence continues at coordinate 16,203,638 of NW_027555625.1, forward strand.
AGATAGTCCAATAATTTTTAAATTCTCTCTCCTGGATCTATTTTCTAGGTCAGTTGTTTTTCTAATGTAATATTTAACCTTTTCTTCAATTTTTTTTCATTCTTTTGGTTTTGTTTGAAAATATCTTGATTTGTCATAAAGTCATTAGTTTCTATATGGTCCATTCTAATTTTTAAGGAATTATTTTCTTCAGTGAGTTTTTGGATTTCCTCTTCCATTTGTCAAATTTTGCTTTTTAAGGCATTCTTCTCCTCATTGGCTTTTTGGACCTCTTTTGTCATTGAGTTAGGCTATTTTTAAGGTGTTATTTTCTTCAGTGTTTTTGGGGTTTCCTTTAGCAAGCTGTTGACTTGTTTTTCATGATTTTCTTGTATCACTCTCAGTTTTTCCTCTACTTCTCTTACTTGCTTCTCAAAATCCTTTTTGAATTCTTCCATGGCCTGGGACTGATACATATTTTTTCTTGGAAGCTTTGTATGTAGGAGCTTTGACTTTGTCGTCTTTTTCTGGTTGTATGTTTTGGTTTTCTTTTTCACCAAAAAAAGATTCTATAATCTGACTCTTTTTTGCACCATTTGCTTATGTTCCCAGCTGATTACTTGAGTTTTAAAGCCTTTATTAAGGCAAGGAATTGCTTCCAGTGTGGAGAATGTACTGTCCCAAGCTTTGGGGGGTTTTGTGCAGCTGTTTTCAGAGATACTTCTATGGACCTGTAAATTTTCAGTTCTTCCAAGGTGGTAAGATCAAGGGTGAGGTGTTTATTCCTTTCCTGGATTGTACTCTTGTCTGTGAGTGACCAGAAGCATTCTTTTCTGGCTTGGAAATTTCAGGAGGATTCACTCTCCACAGTTACTACAAGCTCCACCAAGCCACTGCTCCTCCTCACCCCAGGACCTCCACCCAGAACTATGACCCAGATCCAAGTATGGACAAAGAAGAGATTCCTGTCTCAGCACCAGCAAAGAGATCCACGTAATCCCCCTCTGATCAACCACTCAATTCCCCCTCTGTCTGTGGGCTGGGAGTTCCAGAAGCAGCCCCTTCCCTGAGGTCACACTGTGACTGTGGCTGGGACAGAGCTTCTCTCTCATTGCAGTCACAGAACTTTCCTGCTGACCTTCTACGTTGTCTTTGGAATTTGTGGGTTGAGAAGTCTGGAAAGTGCCGCAGCTGCTTGTGATTTCATTTCCTGAGGCCTGCTGCAGGTTCATTGAGGCCCTTTCGTTGCCTGCACATCTACACTGAACCGTGCTCCTATCCCATCCCAGTAAAACAGACCTTTCTAATCAACCACCTAGGTTGAAAATTTGTTTCTCTGAGTCTTTTTGTGCATTCTACTACTCTAGAATTTGTTTAGAGCCATGTTTTACAAGTATTTGGAGGAGTTTGGGGGAGAGTTCAATCAAGTCATTGCTTTTACTCAGCCATCTTGGCTCTGATGAAAGCCACATTTAGAATAGCAAACAATAAGCTGGAGATGATCTTGAAGACAACAAAAAAGGGTAGAGGAACTCAGGTTCCAGCAATATGGTGATCATCTGAAGGCAAAGGATATATTTATTCTGAAAAAATGAAGTATGTTGATAAGTGAGGCTGGGTATGAAGGCTATTTTCGAGTATTTGAAGGGTCAATTTTTTTTGGTTCTATTTATTCCCAGAAGAAAGACCAAGCAAGAAAGGATGGACGTAGCAAAGAGATTCATTTGGGCTTGATTTAAGGAAATATATTTTAAGAAAAAGATATATCTGAAAGAGGAACTAGGTGTGGTATCAAGTAGTATATTTCCTAAGATTTTTATGCAGAGTCATTTTTAAAAATCATTTACTCAATTTTAAATTTTATTTTATTTTAAGTTTCAAAATTACCCCCTCTTCCTACCCAATCCATTGAGAAGGTAAGATGATGCCCACATTATCTATGTCAAGAAAGAAGGGAAGAAAGAAAGAAAGAAAGAAAGAAAGAAAGAAAGAAAGAAAGAAAGAAAGAAAGAAAGAAAGAAAGAAAGAAAGAAAAAATAGAACATAAAATAAAAATATGCTTCAATGTGTATGCTTACTGCATCAGCTCTCTGTCTGGAAGTCGATAGTAAGTTTCACTATAAGATCTTTGAAATTTTGATTGGTCATTGTGTTGATTATCTTTACAATATTGTTGTTATTGTATAAAGTGTCTGGCTTCTGCTCACTTCACTTTGCATCAGTTCATATAAGTGTGTTCAGCTTTTTCCGAATCCACCCCCTCCATTATTTTTGGCAGTACAATAATATTTCATCAAGTTTATGTACAATAACTTTTCAGCCATTCTCCACTTGATTTACATATCTTCAGTCTCCAATTTTTTGTCAACATAAAAAAAGCTGATATATATATATATATATATATATATATATATATATATATACTTTTTTGTATATGTAGCTCCTTTTTCTCTTTCTTTTGTATTTTTGATTGTAAAATTCAAAGAATTATTCCATTGGCAAAAATTATTCACAGTTTAATACCTTTTGGGGCATAGTTCAAAGTTCCTTTCCAGAATGGTTGGACCACTTAACACCTCTGTCAATAGTTATTTAGTAAAATATTTTTGCCGCAGTCCCTCCAATATTTACAATTTTCTTTTTTGTCATCTTAGCCAATCTAATAGGAATGAGGTGATATCACATAGCTTAATTTGTATTTCTCTAATTATGTGTGTGTGTATGTGTGTATTTTTCAGGTGAACATTGATAGATTGAATTTCTTCCTTTGAGTACTATCCATATTACTTGTCATTTGTCAATTGTGGAATGCCTCTTTTTAATGGAAATTTGCCTAATTTCCCTATAAATTTTAGAAATGATTTTTTTTAAATTTCCTGTTTTTCTTCTAAATTTAGATGCATGGGTTTTATGTGTGCAAATAATTTGTGCATCAAAATTATCCATTTTATATCCTAATAATCTTGTTATCACATGTTTGGTCATGAATTCTTTCCTTATCCCTAGATCTTATAGGTGATATCTGCTATGTCTCATCACTTTGCTTATGACATCATATGTCTAAATATCACGTGCCCATGTGTAAATAATGTGCCTATTTTGAGCTTATCTTGGTATATGATATGACACGTTTATCTCTATTTAGTTTTTGCCAGATTAACTTCCAGTTTCTCCAACCGTTTTTGGCTGTTAAACAGTGTGTTCTTTTTCCCAGTAGTTCAGGATTTGGGGTTGTCAAAACTAGGTTAACTTTCTCATTAGTTCAGTATACATAATCTGTTGTATACCTAATTTTATACATAATATGATTCGCAGCCATCTTCTTTATTTCTTACCCAGTATTAAATTGTTTTGGTGATTACAGATTTGTGATATAGTTAGAGTTCTGAAGCTGCTAGGACACCATCCTTCCTAATTTTTTAAAATTATTTTTTAATTGATTCCCTTGATATTCTTGAACTTCTGTTATTCTAGATGTATTAGGTGATTATTTTTTCTAGCTCTATAAAGTAACTCTTTGACAATTTAATTTGTATAACACTGAGCACATAGGTAGTATTGTCATTATAATTATGTTAGATCAGCCTACCCATAAGCAATACATATTTCTCCAATTATGTAGAACTGTCTTTATTTGTGCAAAAACTATCATAATTGTACTCAAATTGTTCCTTTGTGTGTCTTGGCCAGCAGACTCCTAAGTATTTCATACTTTCTACAATTATTTTAAATGGAATTCCTGTTTTTATCTCTTCTTTATTTTTTTCTATCTCTTTCTTGCTAGATTTTGTGAGTAATATACAGAAATGTGATTTCTACGAGTTTGTTTTATATCTTGCAAATTTGCTGAAGTTGTTTCTCTTAGTTTTTTTTTAATCCTGCAGTATTCTCAAAGCACACTAGCAGCAAAAATTGATAGCTTTACTTCATTACCTATTCTCATTCCCTCAATTTCTCTTTCTTTTTATGATATTGAATAACAATTGTAATAATAGGCATTGGACATTCTTGCTTCACCCCTGATCTAATTGGAAAGCTTCTAGCTTATCTCCATTATAGACAATCGCTGTCCTTGGTTTGACATAGTTCTTGCTTAACATTTTAAAGAAAGTTTCTTTTATTCCTAAGCTGTCTTGTGTTTTTAACAGGAATTGACATATTGACATAATTATGCTACTTTTGTTTGGTTTCTTATAACTATTGTCAATTATAATTATAATTTTCCAAATATTGAATTTCCCTTATAGTCCTAGTATAAATCAAACTTGGTCAGAATTTATGATCTTTCTCATGTATTGCTGTAGTCTCCTTGCTAATAATGTATTTTAAATTTTTGTATTAATATTCATTAGTAAATTAGTAAATAGTCACATTTCTCTGTGGTGACTTGCCCTGGGTTAGGTATCAAAACCATATTTGTGTCTTAGGAGGAATTTGTAAGAAATTTTTTTAAGCTTATTTTTTCATGCAGTTTAGACATTATTGGGATTGATTATTCTTAAATCTTTGATAGAGTTTATCTGTAATTCACAGGTTCCTGGTTGTTTTCCCTTTTGGAGTTATTTTCACAGCCTATTCATTTTCTTATTCCTAATATCAACATTTCCTAATAAAAGCATTTTATTCCCTGTTCTGTAATCAAGGTAATTTTATATATACAAATATTTATCAGTCATTTAGATTATGTGTTTATTGACATACAATTGGGTAAAACATCTCCATATAATTGCTTTTATTTGTGAATTCATTATTTTTCATTTCATACTGATAATTTGGTTTTCTTCTTTTCTTCTTTTAAATCAATTTATTTTCCCCAGTTACATGTAAAAGCAATTCCTTAATATTTATTCATAAAACTTTTAGTTCCAAGTTTTATAAATACATATGTTTCAAATTCTTTCCCTTGCTCTCTCTGCACTCCCACCCCATGGAAAAGGCAAGCAGTTAAGTATAGAATATATAAGTGTAGTCATGGTCATAATAGTCATGTTGTGAAAGAAAACATAAAGAAACAAAAAAAAACCTAAAGAAAAATAAAGTTTAAAAATGTATGCTTCAATCTGTATTCAGACATCATCAGTTATTTCTTTGTGGATGGATAGCATTTTTCATAATGTCCTTTGAAGTTGTCCTGGATCAATGTATTGTTGAGAATAGCTAAGTTGTTCACAGCTGATCATCTTCCAATATTGTTGTTACCTTTTACACAGTAAATTTCACTTTGCATCAGCCCATGCAAGTCTTTCCAGGTTTTTCTGAGACATCCTGTTTATCATTCCTTAGCGTACAATAGTATTCCATCATAATCACATACAACAACTTTTTCAGCCATTCCTCAGTTGATGGGTATCTGCTCGAATTCTATTTCTTTGCCAACAGAAATGGGCTACTATAAATATTTTCATACACATAGTTCTTTTCCTTTTATTAATCTCTTTTGGGATATAGACATAGTAGTTGCATTGCTAAGTCAAATGGTATACATGGTTTTATAGTCTTTTGGGCAAAGTTCCAAATTGCTCTATAGAATGATTGCATTAGTTCACAATTCCACAACAATGCATTAATGTCTCATAGTTCTCACATTCCTTCCAGAATTTCTCATTTAGCTTTTCTGTCCTATTAGCCAATGTAAGAGGTATGAGGTAGTACGTCAGAATTGTTTTAATCTGCATTTCTTCAATCAATAGTGAATTAGAGTATTCTTTTCTTTAATCAAATTTAGATAATGGGGTTTTTTTTCAATAAAAAGCTCCAAGTTTTACTTATTGAGTCTTTTTAAAGTTGCAATTGTATTAATCTATTCTTTGATTTTTTCCCCCAGCTTTATATTGTGATGTTTAAATGGGTAGTGGTTACTTTTGTTGGTTTTTTATTTCATTTGTTTATTTTTTAGCTACATCCCCAATCATTCATTTGCTTTTTCTCTTGTTTAATTATGAAATAGCTTAGAGATTTTAAAAAAGTTCCCCTTAATTACTGCTTTGGCTGTATCTCACAGATTTTGGTTTGTTATTCCATTATCATTATTTTTAATGAAATTATTGTTTTTGACACACCCATTTTTAGAACTGTTACTTAATTTTTAAATAATTAATAGTCTTTGCTTGAAAGATCTTTATTGAGGTTTTTTAATATTATTATTGGTAAAAGATTTTGTTTGTTTGTTTGTTTTACTTTTCTCTATTTGTATGTGGGGTTTTTTATGCCTGAATACATGGTCAATTTTTGCGAAGGTGCCATGTGTAGCTGAGAAAAAGGTATACTCCTTTCTATTCCCACTCAATTTTCTCCAGAAATCTACCATATGTATATTTTCTAAGATTCTATTCATCTCCTTGACTTCTTTCCTATTTGTTTAATGGTTAGGTTAATCCATATTTAAGAGGGGTGAATCAAGGCTCCCCACAGTTTAGTTTTACTGTCTACTTCCTACTAATTCACTTAAATTTCTTATAACAATTGGGATACTATTCCAGTGTAGTATTTATATTAATTCATCATCTTTAATAGCTTTAGAAAAATTATAGTTTCCTTGATATTCTTCTTATTAGATTTATTTCTACTTTTTCTTTGTCTGAGATTATGATTACTAGCCCTTCCTGTCTTATTTCATCTGAAGCATAATAGGTTCTTCTCTACCCCTTTATTTTAGTTTTGTGTGTATATTTCTGTTTCAAACCATATGTTGTTTATAAGTAACACACATTTTTCTGGGTGGGGTCATCCTTGGCTGTAGGTCTAGATCCTTTGCCTTCTGGAACATCATATCCCAAGCTCCTTTACTCTTCTCTGTTCCTCAATGCAAATGGCTATTAAATCATTGGTGAACTTGATTGTGATTTCTTGCTAACTTGAATTCATTATTTTTGGCAGCTAGCAATACTTTTTTTTTCTCTTTAACCTGAATGTTCCTGATTTTGGCTATAAAATTCCTGCCAGAATTTTTTTTGAGGTGACAATTAAATTCTTTTGGTTTCTATTTTCTCTTATGGTTCTAAGATATCTGCATAATTTTTATGATTGAGATTTTGAAAAAAAAAGTCTAGCTCCTATTTTGTTCACAGATTTCAGTTAGTCCAGTGATTACAAAATTATCACTATTCAATTTGTTTTCTAAGTCACTTATTTACCCTCTAGATAGTTTACATTTTCTTCTAGTCTCCTCATTTCATTTTAGCATTTCTTGATGTGTCAGAGATTTATTATCTTCCATTTGGCAAATTCTAATTTTCAAGGAGTTATTTTATTTAATAATCTTTTATATCACTTTTTCCAAGTTGGTAATTAAAATCTCCTCATGTCTTTCTTAACTCTTCCCTCATTTCCCACTCTTTCTTCTACTGCCCTCATGTATTTTTTTTATCATTTAGCTCCTTATTTAAATTGCTTTACCTTTTCTAAAACTTCTTGTTGGACTTGTGTCAAAGCTGCATTTATCTTGAAAGCTTTGCTTGTAAGATTTTATTCTGATTCATTGTCTTCTTCTACCTCTGCATCTTAAGCATCCCTGTTGTCATAATAGTTCTTTATGGTTAGAATTTTTTGTTTATTTGTTTACAAATTCTTCCAGCATTCTTTCTGTCATTTAATTTTGTAGTAGTGCTAGATTCTGTATATTTCTGGAAGTGGATGTCTGGTGTCAGCTTCTACCCATTTACGTCCTTCTACTGTTTTAAAAGCTTTAGCTAGGGTCCTGAAAATTTTCCACACTCCCAAAATTTTATGATCCACTGGGTTCACTGCCCTCCTACTTGGAGATCTTCAAAGGCTTTAGTCTATCATACTGGTTTTAAATTCTTTTCAGAATTCAGTCTGTGCCTCAGCTAAATCTTTGTGTGGAGTATGTGCAATGAGGGAGACTCAAATGCTTCTCATTCCACTATCTCTACTCCAGCTCCATAACCACTTCATGATTCTTTTTTTTCCAATCTACAATCATTTTATTGCAACAGAAAAAAATTAGGCTGCATAAAGGCCTGCATAAGTACATTCGAGGGTAATCTTTTCAAAGGTGAAATATGAATTTGGCTAGCAAAACAGAGAAACTTATGACCACAGCTCAAAATACTCATCTCCTAGGACAGACTGCCCTATATAAACTTGTCATGAGACAGGCTATTTATTGAACAACCACACTGAAAAGATTTAATTGGGTACTGGCAGAAAATGGGATGATTAAAAACTTCAGAATGGTGCTGATATTAAAATGCAGTCATTTGTCAACTTCCCTAACTTTTGATGAGAAATGTAAAGGCAGAACATGCTCATAATTTAAATGTATTTACTTAATTCTCAAATCCTAATAGCAAAGGTTTGAAGGTGAATGCAAGTAAAGGGAGAGAAATTAGGGCATTTGGATCTTTGGGACAAAAGGGTAAACATCATTAAAATGGGGGAGGAGGAGAAAGTTGAAAAGGTCTTAAGCTTCCAATAGGAGAGAGCTACCTCTCTTTTTTTCTACTTTTTCTATTTTTCCTTGAATCCAAGAAAAATGAGGGAGGGGAAGGCCTCTCTCTCTTTACTGCACAACAGCAAGATCCATGATTTTAAAAAATGGACTACATGATCCATCAATCACAGAAGGCAAGTAAGAGGTAGCTTTCTGTGGAAGCTCTTAGCACCACAGAGATTTCTAATGCATGGGCTGAATGATAATTATTGCCTTGATTAAAGCTCTTGAACTTTGTAATATCAGGAGATTCAAAGACTGAGAGGAAAGAGAGACAGAGAGACAGACAGAGAGAGAGAGAGACAGAAAGACAGAGAGAAAGATAGAGACAGAGAGAGACAGAGAACAAAAAGAGACACAAATGAGAAAGAGAGAGAGAGAGAGAGAGAGAGAGAGAGAGAGAGAGAGAGAGAGAGAGAGAGAGAGAGAGAGAGAGAGAGAGAGAGAGAGAGAAAGAAAGAGAGAGAGAGAGAGATTCTGGTTTTAGGATAGGATTTTTGGTTGAGTTGCTATAAATTTGAAATATTTTGGCAAAGTTGTGGAGAATGGGGTTGGGTACTTTGAATTAGAATCACAAAGCTCTAAACAAAAGTTTCAGATTCCTCTTTAATACCTACATCTATTTGTGTGTGTTTTTTTTTCTTGAGATACTTACAATGGCTAATCATTAAGCAATGTACATGAAACTCTCCTTGTCTCACAGCCTTTCCAGCTCAAACATCTCTTTGAACCTCAAATAGTAGAGTGAATGTAAGAAGGTTATATGTTTTCCAACTCACTAGGGAGGGTTATTTGGTTACTTGTTGAATGCCATAGGTAGGGTATCATACATTGTCTGATATGACCATTACCATGGAAGTATAACCATCTTTTGCCAAACAGATGGAGAATGCATAGGTCAGCCACTCCACCTACTCAAATTTCAGCTCTGTGAAACAAAACATAGCAATCTGATAAATTATTCACTGATGCTTGTGGTTGGAGCCCTGTT